>NC_061862.1:145578265-145878265 GCF_907164915.1 Impatiens glandulifera
TTTGAGATTAAAAATAATACTTTTATGATAATGTATTCATCAACATAATTTATATTTGTTTAAAAATAATAATAATAATTATAAAAATAAATCATTAAACATGGCATAAGCCAAACCAAACATGCCTAAGCTGTCTTCTTCCTCACCTCAACATCAAGCAAATAAAGCAAGGAAGCAAGCATATATTTCAGAAATTATTTTTTTCCACCTTTTCCTCCACTTGACCATATCTGATAATTTAAAAATCGAAATGATATGGTGATCCCTTACAAACCTAGGCCTTCAACTTGCCAGAAAAGATAAAATCCGGTTGAGGAAAAGACGAGCCATAAATGATTTTGTCCCCAAATACAACCACCTTAGCCACTTGGGAGGCTAAGATCGGCTATAAAAGGGAACTCATGGTCATTCTAAAGGACAAGGAAAAAACGAGGAAGAACAATTATTCATAAATAGAAATCCTCCATTAAAGCTAAAGCTTTGAGCTTCGATTTTTATAAAAATTTTGATGGAAAGGGTTAGAAGCTAATTCAATCCACCCAAAAGCTTCAAATACTTCGTACAAGTTATTTCCAATCAGTTGTAAGTTATCAATTAATTTCATATACAATTGAGTTTTTCATCTCTCATATAATGCATAATTTTCGGATTTTCGGATTTGGAATTAATCTTAAGGTCATTTAAATTTAAAAGCTTTCTATCAATGTGAATTTGATCAATTCACCTCGAATTAGAAAAGCCTAAATTTAATTTAAAGGTCTTAAAATCAGGGGTTGCACTTGAGAGCTCTAACTCATGAATTGAAATTCATTAAGCTTCCTAACATTTTCTAAATGATGTATTATAATTGAAAAACAAACAGAAGAGTTCGGCAAAACCAGTATTGCTTAAGCCAAAAATAGTGAACTCTTCGTGACTTCTGTTTGCGATGCAAGATTGCAAGATGATTGAATATTCAATTATGGTTGTATGTATCATTTGTTCCAATCATGATTATTTTCAACATATGATACAGTTTTCAAAGGTGCTGTATTGATGAAAAATAGCTCATATTGTAAGGTCGTGGGTATATGAACAATAAAAATCTAGATGTTTGATAAAGCTACTCAAACATTTGGTGATGTGAGACATATTCCTAATTTGAAGAGAAATCTAATTTAAAAAGGTTGAAGATATCTTGAGAAAAAGTTTGAGTTGTGATGAAGGGTGAAAGAAAATCTAATATGATATATGTTTTGAAAGGCTCTACCATTTTGGACGGTGTTGTTGTCGTCACCTCTTCATTATATGATGATGACGATGTCACTAAATTGTGGCATATGTGACTTTGTCATATGAGTGAGAATGATATTTACTAAATTAAGCAAACAAGGACTTCTTGATGAACAACATATTACTAAATTAAAGTTTTGTGAGCACTATGTCCTTGGAAAGTAGAAATGAGTCAAGTTCTCTAAAGGCATCCCCAATACTAAAGGAATACTTTATTATTTTCACTAAATTTTTTGGGGACCGTCTAGGGTGTCTTCTATGCGAGGTTCATATTATATGTTGACGATTATCGATGATTTCTCTAAAAATTTTGGGCTTTCTTCTTGAAGTAAAAGAGTGATGTGTTATCTAAGTTTAAAGAGTAGAAGACTATGTTTGAGAAACAGATGAGAAAAGCAATAAAACTTTTGGTTACTAATAATGGTTTTAAAGTTCTATTCTGAAGAGTTTAATGCTCTATTTTGGACTTAAAGAATTGTAAGCACCACAAAATGCCTTAGAATCCACAACATAATGGCGTGACGAAGATGAAAAGTACAAGTTTGATGGAGAAGGTGCAATATGCTCCTTAATAATTATTTATTCAAGTATTTTTGGATTGAAGCTGCAACTTTAGCTTCTTTCACCATCACCGTTCTCCATTGACTATTTTTGGGTGTGAATGCGATTGAAGTTTGGCTTAGTCCTCTTGTTTATCGATTCCGTTGTACCATTATCTCACACAAAGGAGGCAACCCTCTCACTAGCATCCAAACAGCACAAAGGAATTTGATTTATCCCTCCCACCAAGAGAGTAGTATCTATTTATATTATTAGGTCAAGTCCAATAAGCGGGTTACTAGAGATTGGGCCACAATGTTGGGCCAACCAATACCCAACAATATCCACCTTTGGCCCAAAACAATGCAAAACATAATCACGGAATCGCAAGACACATCATCGCCAATTTATTACCACTGAGGCAACAAAGAGAATACCCAAGGTAAACTCGTGTCACAAAGACCAGGGACAAAGGCACAAAGCATGCGAAAATCACAAAGATCAGACGCAAGAGCACAAAGCATGGGAAAATCACAAAGATCTAACGCAAAAGCACAAAGCATGCGAAAATCACAAAGATCAAATGCAAGAGCACAAAGCATGCAAAAATCACAAAGATCAAACGCAAGAGCATAAAGCATGGGAAAATCACAAAGATCTAACGAAAAAGCATAAAGCATGCGAAAATCACAAAGATCAAATGCAAGAGCACAAAGCATGCGAAAATCACAAAGATCAAACGCAAGAGCATAAAGAATGTGAAAATCACAAAGATCAAATGCAAGAGCACAAAGCATGCGAAAATCACAAAGATCAAACGCAAGAGCACAAAGTTCTAACGCAAGAGTACAAAGATCTAACGCAAGAGCACAAAGATCTAATGTAAGAGCACAAAGATCTAACGCAAGAGCACAAAGCATGCAAAAATCACAAAGATCAAATGCAAGAGCACAAAGCATGCAAATATCACAAAGATCAAACGCAAGAACACAAAGCATGGGAAAATCACAAGGATTGAAGGCAAGATCACAAAGCATGCCATTCCCATAAAAGAAGAACCTCAAAGAGTTTTCCCTAAGTCAAAATTTAAAATCCGTTGACACGAAATAATTTTTTCAGCAGGTAGACACTTAGTACCCACTTAGTACCCATATCAGCAGGATTAAATTCTGAAGGAATTTTCTCTAACTTAACAATGCCCTTTTCAACAATATCCCGAATGTAATGAAACCTAACATCAATATGTTTAGTTCTATCATGAAAAACAGGATTTTTACATAGTTGAATAGCAGATTGACTATCAGAAAACACAACAACATTTTTGTCAAGAAAACCAATTTCAGACAAAACAGCCCTAAGCCAAATTGCTTCCTTAAAGGCTTCAGTGGCAGCTACATACTCAGATTCTGTAGTAGATAAAGCAACAATGGGTTGAAGTTGAGACTTCCAACTTATACAAGAGCCACACAAAGTAAACACATAGGAAGTAGTAGACTTTATATTATCCCTATCATTAGCATAATTGGAATCTACATAACCAACCAACTTTGTACTTACAGAACACTTAGAGAAAGTCAAGCCAACATCAACAGTGGTTTTTAGATATCTCAAAAGCCATTTCAAAGCATTCCAACGAGGAATACCAGGGTTAGACATAAATCAACTCAAGCAACTAACTGTATATGCAATATCAGGCCTAGTACTAACCATGAGATACATAACAGACCCTATTGCATTGGAATAAGGCACATTCTTCATTTAAGTTATTTCAGTTTCAGTCTTAGGAGACTGATCCTTACTTAACACAAAGTGGGAAGCAATAAGCAGATTCACAGATTTAGCATCAGACATAGAAAATTTACTTAAAATTTTAGCAACATATGCACTTTGATTCAACACAAGAGAAAATTTTGTTCTATCTCTAATGATATTCATGCCCAAAATCTTCTTAGCATCACCTAAGTCTTTCATGTCAAAATTTTCACAAAGCGATTTTTGCACATGCATAACAGACTTCAGACATGGGCTAACAATCAACATGTCATCCACATACAATAAAAGAAATACAGGCACAGAGTCTATATTCTTGAAGTAAAGGCAATGATCAGAAGAACTTCTTTTAAACATCAAAGATTGCATGCACTTATCAAACTTGATATTCCATTGCCTAGGAGATTGTTTTAAACCATACAAGGCTTTTTTAACAAACAAACATGATCAGGCAACTGGGGGTCAACAAACCCCTCAGGTTGATGCATATAAATATTCTTATCAAGTTCACCATGTAAGAAAGATGTAGTAACATCCATTTGCTTCAATTCCCAATCAAAGTGAGCAACTAAAGCAAGCATAATTCTAACAGTAGTGAATTTGACAACAGGAGCGAAAATTTCAGCATAATCTATTCACTCCTTTTGAGTAAATCCCTTGGCTACTAACCTAGCCTTGAATCTAACTTTTTCATACTCTTGTTTCACCTTATACAACTACTTGCAATCCACTAAGGAGCAATTATGAGGTTTAGGAACAAGTTTCTAAGTATCATTGATTCTTAAGGAATTCATCTCATTATTCATAGCAACAATCCATTCAGTAAAAAACTTAGACCTCAAAGCTTCTTTGTAAGAGTTAGGCTCATTACAGTCTAGGGATTCAAACATGTTAAAAGCAAATTCAGATATATTGCAATCATTCAAATTATTATCCCTAAATCTTGAAGGCACTATAACAGTTCTTCTACTTCTATCCCTAGCAAGTTGATAGTCATGCAAATCATCAAACAAATTATTTGAATCAGACAAAACATTTGAATCATGCAAATCATCAATATCATGCACATTATCATGCTCCACCTCATTTGAAGCATTCACATCATGTTCAACAGGTTGATCAAAAACTACAGGCACATGCTCCACCTTATTAGGAGCATCATTAACAGGAGTGGGGGACATAGACAAGCAAGGAAAATCATTCTCATTAAAGACAACATCTCTATTTATCACAATCCTAAGCCCAAGTTCACTCCTATCCCAAAGCCTATAACCTTTTACCCCTTCAGGGTAGCCTAAGAACACACATTTCTTGAACCTAGGCTCCAACTTGTCAACCTTCTGATGCACATAGCCAACACAACCAAAAACTTTCAAGTTGCTCAAATTAAGAGGCTTACCTGAAAACACAGATTCAGGACATTTCCCTCATAAGGGAACACTAGGGGACCTATTTATTAAATAAGAAGCAGTATACAAAGCATCCCCAAAACTTCTTAGACAAATCAGATGACGCTAACATAGCTCTCACCCTCTCTAGAAGTGCTATGTTCATTCTCTCAGCAACACCATTCTGATGTGGTGTGTACGGCACAAACCTATGTCTTTTAATACCCCAAGTAACACATAAATCATTCATCTGTTTATTACAGAATTCAAGACCATTATCTGTTCTAAGAGTTTTGATTCTCTTACCTGTTTGATTCTCAATCAAAATCTTCCACTCTTTAAACTTTTCAAAAACATCAGACTTATGTTTTAAAAGTAACACCCAAACTTTCTTAGAATAATCATCAATGATGGACAAAAAATATTGGTTCCCTCCATGTGTAACAACACTAGAAGGACCCCACACATCAGCATGTAAATATTCAAGGATATTAGTACACTTAGACACATTTGGGTAAGAGGAGATGGGAAAACTCACCTTATGTTGTTTTCCTAGCACACATGATTCACAGAAGGGGATGGGGGACAATTTATCACTACCAAAGTGACCACCTTTATGAAAAATTTCTAGACCTTTGTTACTCATGTGACCTAATCTATTATGCCAAAGAACAGATTTATCACCAATCACAGAGTTCACAGAATCACAAGCAGTCTCAGCATGACACACATACAGATTGTTCATCTTTTTAGTAGTAAAGATAACAAGAGACCCACGTAAAATTTTCATAACACCTTTCCCCCACTTTCCCTCCAAACCATCATTCTCAAGAGATGCACAAGACAGCAAATTATAACGCAAATCAGGAACATGCCTCACATTCTTCAAAGTAAACACAGAGCCACAAGAGAACCTTAGGCATACATCACCTATTCCTAACACCTTGCAATTTTTCGAATTTTCCATAGACACAAAACCATGTTCAATCTCTTTATAGTTAGAAAACAAATCTCTAAATGAAGCCACATGAAAAGTACAACCAGAGTCAACTAGCCAATCAGATTTGCACAAAGAATCAGATAACACAGAGTTCAAGTTAGCATAATCACATAGATTATTAATCATAAAAATATCACTCATATTGCCCTCACAAACAACCACATTAACATTTTCAACATGCTGATTTTTCTTAGGCTTAGGACAGTCCTTGATAAAATGATCAGATTCATGACAATTATAACACTTTTGGGCACTAGACCTACCCTGAGATCTACCCCTCACATGCATGACTTCCCTAAAATCAGTTTTTTCGTCAAACAAAACCATACCATATTGATTAACACCAGACATGCTATCAAAAGAATTAAAAGCAATCAACAATCAGTTGGCAGAATTTAATAGGAGGGTTCAATCTATGATACCTTGCGAAACTTAAAGAAAGTTTCGACTTACCCACCCCGCTCGAGGATTTGCTACTTCGTCTTCTCAGCAGCGGCACGGCAGCGGCACGGTAGCGGCACGATAACGGCACAATAGCGGCATGGCAGAGGCACGACAGCGGCACGGTAGCGGCACGGAAGTGACACGGTAGCGACACGGCAGCGGCACGGTAGAGGCACAGTAGCGGAACGGCGGCGACTTTGATTCTCAACGGTCGCGACAAACGCGACACCGACAACGGTTGAACAAGACAACAACGACTTCTTCTCTAGAGGCGGCATCGGCTTTCTTCTTCCTCCAGTAGCAGCAGAAGCAGAGAATAAAAGAAGAGGATTAAAGAAGAAACAAGGACAGATCTACGCTTATTGGTGAAGATAACTTATATCCTCCAACCCAATCTCAAACTCCAATTACAAACCCTAAACCCTAGCTCTGATACCACTGTTGGGTGTGAATGCGATTGAAGTTTGGCTTAGTCCTCTTGTTTTGATTCGGTTGCACCACTATCTCACACAAATGAGGCAACCCCCTCACTAGCATCTAAACACCACAAAAGAATTTGACCTATCCCTCCCACCAAGAGAGTAGTATCTATTTATATTATTAGGTCAAGTCTAATAAGCGGGTTACTAGAGATTGGGCCACAATGTTGGGCCAACCAATACCCAACAACTACAATTAATAAACAGACTCCTTAAGAAGTATGATATGGTATTCCCTCTAATTATTCTAACTTGAGAATTTGTGGTTATTTTTTTGCGTATGCTCATGTTGATCAAAGACAACTTTATAATATAGTTTCAACATACAAAAGACAACTTTAATCTTTAAAAAATAATTAAATTACGTTACTATTAGGGATTTCTCAATTAGTTTTACATTTTACCAAATTAACTTGCATTTAAAGTACATAGTTATTTTTATTTCGATTATTCAAAATTTAATTTTTGGTTAGTAATAGTTCGAACGAAATGTGAGAGATGATATAAACAATAAAGAAAGAACACAGATTTAACGTGGTTCATCAATATAAAATTCGGCTACATACACTTAGAGGAAAAATGATACCTAAAGAGAAATAATGACATAACAAACTAAGGTTTGACATGAGTTTATATAGCGCCCGATCTTCAACTTACAAACGTATTTTTCTTTTCTTGAAACTAGGAAACTAGGAAACTTACAAAGGTTTGACATGAGTCATGTATATCTCCTTCTCTAATTCTCCAATTAGAAAAGTTTTTTTCACATTAAGTTGTTCAAGCTCTAAATCCTGACGTGTCACTATTTCTAGCAACACTCTGACGGAAGTATTTTTGACCACTGGTGAAAAATCGTGTTATAGTTTACTCCCTCTTTGAATGAACCCCTTATTACAACTCCAGTCTTAAAATTTCCTCCATCAATAACTGGTATCCCTTCTTTCTTCTTGAAAACTCATTTGTAACTAATAATCTTTCTCCCTAAAGACAATGAGACTAACTCCCAAGTATGAATCTTGTGAAGTGATTCTATCTCATCTCTCATTACTGCAAAAGAATTTTGGTAGTTAGTTTGGCGAGGGTTAAGAGATATGTGAAAGTGTGTGAGGTCAAAATATTATTAATGAGAGTTGTTCATCGAGAAAAAGAATATTTATGGTTAAATGTGTGACTGAAATGGTTGGTTGACCAAAGTATGAATGTGAGGCCACAATATGAGATGTCAATTTGATTGGTGGTTGGTTTGCTGAAGTGAAGGTAAAAAGGCCGCGATAATAATATGAGATGGTTGAGGTACAAAATACTCGAGGAGGTTAGATCACGAGATTAGTACTGAGATATTCATTAAAAAACAAAAAAAATGGTGGTTAAATATATGAATGAATTTGTTGGTTTAACGAAGAAGTGAGTGTAAAGAGGTTAGTGATATATTGAGATGTTTTTTTTAAAATGATGGTAAAAAATGTTGATAAGTTGAGTGCAGAAGTGATGCCAAGAGATTAATAATATGAGATGTTAATTATGTAAGAAATGATATTGTTGATTAACAGAGAAATGAGAGTAAAAAGTCGAATAGAAATAGGTCGGTGTTGATGAGAAAAAAGTTAAATGAATATTCTTTTATCAAATTTATTATCCTTTATTTATGAATAACGTAAATAATGATGATTAAGAGTAGGAAGACAATCACTAGATTGTCTCAACCATTGAAGCACTATCATGTTCAGACCATACATGTTGACGATAAAGAGGATAATGAAGACGTTGAAAACGATGATGACGATCATACAGACGTTGGATTAATCTTACACCACTGGTAAAAAAGTGGTCAAAACCGAGAGTAAAAACTCTCGGTTTTGACCCTATAACTTTCGGTATAGACCAAAATCCGAGAGTTAAGGTAACTGTCGCCATCCCTCGGTATTGACTCCGTCGTTAAAAATAATTGTGCGTTTATCGAAAGATATCCTATAGTTCTCGGGTTTTCTTCAAATGAGAAAAACCGAGAGTTATTAGCTTAACCTTCGGTTTTTCCCTTTAAAGAAAACCGAGAGTTATTGAATTAACCTTCGGTTATTTCCTTTGAAGAAAAACCGAGAGTTATTAGCTTAACCTTCGGTTTTTTCCTTTAAAGAAAAACCGAGAGTTATTAGCTTAACCTTTGGTTTTTTTCTTTAAAGAAATCGAGAGTTATTAGCTTAACCTTCGGTTTTTTCCTTTAAAGAAAAACCGAGAGTTATTAGCTTAACCTTCGGTTTTTTCCTTTAAAGAAAAACCGAGAGTTATTAGCTTAACCTTCGGTTTTTTCCTTTAAAGAAAAACCGAGAGTTATTAGCTTAACCTTCGGTTTTTCCCTTTAAAGAAAAACCGAGAGTTATTAGCTTAACCTTCGGTTTTTCCCTTTAAAGAAAACCCGAGAGTTATTAGCTTAACCTTCGGTTTTTCCCTTTAAAGAAAAACCGAAAGCTTCCATTTAACTTTCGGTTTTTCCCTACAAAATTTACAAAATAGCCCTATTGTTTTGTGCTCAACCGAAACCTAAACTTGTTCAGCCAAACCAATCAATTCATCATTCCAAAATTCCAAAACAAAATCATCATTCCAAAATTCTCAAATCAATCATCCCAACCACATGTTTTACATTAAACCATTAAACATATTCAATCAATTCATATAGTCAAAACGTCTTAGAATTAGCTGGTGGGGGGAGGGGGTGGTTGATAGTACTCATAATGCACATTTATTCCATAAATGATGAGGTGAGTCTTCACTTCGTCTATTTCTATAAATGGCGTGTTCAAGCATTTCACGCAAGGACATTTCACTGTTTGTCGGGATATACTCCTAACAGCAAACTCGAGGAATTTGTCAACACCTTCCTCGTAATCTGGATGATCTCGACGTAAGGTCATCCAGCTTTTATCGGGTACTTCCATCTTTCTAATAAAATGGAAAACAACCCACATTATTATTTACTTAACTTTGTCTAAATTAATTAGGATTACATAATTCTAACATAATCTCTACATATCCAACCAAAATTCCACTTAATCTCTACATATCCAACCAAAATTCCACCGTAAATCTAGCATACATATAATCTAACATTATTTCATTCGTACACATTTCAAAGCAATCAATTCTAATCCAACATAATTTTATTCATACACAATTAATTCAATATAACAATTCTAACCTAAAATGAAATCTAATTCAAACTCAATCTAATTCAACATTTCAAACATAATCTAACATAAATCAACCCAAACATAAATCAAACTTAAATCTCACATTAAAATCTAACATAAATCAACCCTAAACATAAATCAAACTTAAATCTAACATTAAAATCTAACATAAATCTAACATTAAATCTAACATAAATCTAACATTAAATCTAACATTAAATCTAACATTAAATTACTAACCTAACCATATAATAAAACAACAATAACTAACCTTGCACAAAAAGAGCAACGAAGAAGAAGAGCGGGCGGTGTACGTAGATCGAACAATAATAAACCCTATTAATCAAACAATAAAGTATGAATCAAAAACCAAATCCAACAATTCATACAAAATTTCAAACTAAATCCAAATAATACCAATTTCAATCCAATTCAATTCTAAATTCAATCAAATTCATACAAATTCCAACTAAATCCAATTCATACAAATTTCAATCCAATTCAATTCTAAATTTAATCCAATTCATACAAATTCCAACTAAATCCAATTCATACAAATTTCAATCCAATTCAATTCTAACCTAAATCAATTCAATTCAAAATCAAAATCAAACCTAAATAAATTCAATTCCATATCAAACATAAATCAATTCAATTCAATTCAAAATCAAACCTAAATCAATTCAATTCAAATCAAAATCAAACCTAAATCAATTCATTTCAAAATCAAACCTAAATCAATTCATTTCAAAATCTAATTACCTAAATCAATTGAATTTGAAATCAAACCTAAATCAATCCAATTCAAACAAAATCTAACCTAAATCAAACAAAATATAATCCAAATCAAATAGAAACTAAATTAATCCAACAATTTATATAAACAAACCCTAACAAAATTCAAAAAAAAATAAAACTTACCTTCACTGTGCAGCGGCGGAGCGACGGAGAAGTGGGCGGCGGCAGGTGGAGGTTGCAGGTGGAGTCGTCCGGCAGGTGTAGTGGTTGGCTGTAGCTTGAATCCCAGGCGAGATCCGCTGCGGGAGGATGAACAAGCAACGGCAGGATGAACCAGCAGCGTCGTCGATGGAGGGTTCCGTCGAGGGGGTCTTCAATAGGATGTCGGCGTCGTCGGTTCGTGTCGTTGCCGGCGTGGTCGGATCGGAGAGATAAAGAGGGATCGGGGAAGAGAGCGGCGGTAGAAAGAAAGAGGGATCGGGGGAAGAGAGCCGCGGCGGAAAGAAACAGGGATCGGGAAAGAAGAGGAAGAGGGTTTTTAATATTTAATATGTTAAAACCGAAAGTTATTTGAAAACTTTCGGTTTTGACCAAGGTCAATTCCGAAAGTTTTCAAATAACTTTCGGTTTTTGATCAATGTAAAAACCGAAGGTTCTATTAAAACTTTCGGTTTTATCAATGTAAAACCCGAAGGTTGTACTAAAACTTTCGGTTTTGATTTTCATATTTCTGAGAGATGTAAAATAAACTCTCGGTTTTGATAACTATTTCCGAAAGTTATATAATAAACTTTCGGTTTTACAATTTGACAAAATTTTAAATTCATTTGTTTATCACTTTCTAATAACCTTGAACAACATCAATTTAACTCATTTGATATCCTTAAAACATTTCCCAATCCATATAATCAAGCATTACACAAATACATAAGATAATCAAACATAAACATTCAAATACACTTCTCTATATAATCAAACACAATCATAAACATTTTAACATTAAACACAATATTAATTTTTAAAATACAACACACAATTGATATATTAGTTAGGAGTCTATATGTGGAAGGTAAAAAACACTTTAATTTAAAAAAAATGAGAAGTGATATTTCCGAAAGTTTTATCATTACTTTCGGAAATAGCTATCAAAACCGAAAGTTTTAGATAAAACTCTCGGTCTTGACCTTTTTGGGAAAGGGTAAAACCGAAAGTTATATTATTAACTTTCAGTTTTTGATGGTTATTTCCGAAAGTTCATTATATAACTTTCGGAATTATCACTTGACCAATTGTTAAATTCATTTGTTTATCACTTTCTAATAACCTTGAACAACATTAATTTAACACATTTGATATCCTTAAAATATTGCATAATCCATATGATCAAACATTACACACATTCATAAGATAATCAAACATAAACATTCAAATACACTTCTCTATAATAATCAAACACAATCATAAACACTTTAACATTAAACACAATATTAATTTTTAAAACACAACACACAATAGATTATATTAGTTAGGAGTTAAGATTATTTGGTTAAAAACAAAATAATTTAGGAGTTAAGATTTTTTTAATCTGGGGTCAAAACCGAAGGTTTTCAAATAAACCTTCGGTTTTTACCCTCCTCATACTTAGAAAATTTTCAGATTTTTATAATCTAGGGTCAAAACCGAAGGTTTTCAAATAATCCTTCGGTTTTACCCTCCTCATACTTAGAAAATTTTCATATTTTTTTAATATAGGGTCAAAACCGAAGGTTTTCAAATAAACATTCGGTTTTTACCCTCCTCAAACTTAGAAAATTTTCAGATTTTTATAATCTAGGGTCAAAACCGAAGGTTTTCAAATAAACCTTCAGTTTTTACCCTCCACATACTTAGAAAATTTTCATATTTTTTAATATAGGGTCAAAACCGAAGGTTTTCAAATAAACCTTCGGTTTTTACCCTCCCCCATTACTTAGAAAATTTTCAGATTTTTTTAATCTAGGGTCAAAACCGAAGGTTTTCAAATAAACCTTCGGTTTTTACCCTCCCCCATTACTTAGAAAATTTTCAGATTTTTTTAATCTAGGGTCAAAACCGAAGGTTTTCAAATAAACCTTCGGTTTTTACCCTCCCCATACTTAGAAAATTTTCAGATTTTTTTAATCTAGGGTCAAAACCGAAGGTTTATTTGAAAACCTTCGGTTTTTACCCTCCCCATACTTAGAAAATTTTCAGATTTTTATAATTTAGGGTCAAAACTGAAAGTTTTCAAATAAACCTTCGGTTTTTACCCTTAGAAAATTTTCAGATTTTTTTAATCTAGGGTCAAAACCGAAGGTTTTCAAATAAACCTTCGGTTTTGGCCATGCTGTTTTTTTTTTAAAAGATGAAAAGTAAACAAATATAACATATAATTAATTAACAACATATTAAAACCAAACCAAACCAAACCAAACATAATACTAATAATTCATGAATATTAAAACAAAACACATAAAAATATTGTCATCGTTCGTACGGAAAAACTAATAAAAACATAATAAATCTAGAAATTAATTAATTATTAGATGGGGTGGAAGGAGGGGGTGGTTGATTCAGTCGACTCCTCAACAACACAAGTTCCTGTTCGAGATTCTCTAATCTCTGGGCCATTTCGGCCCTGTCTGCTTTAATTTCACTAAGCAAACGATCTCTTTCCGCATCCCTTAATCGGATTTGTTCCATTTCCAGCGTCATCTGTCTTACCTCTTCCTCACGTGCCGCAATTTCTGATTGTGCTATCAGATTCTAGTAACACGGATGCAGTTTCTCCGGTGTACGCCGAAGTCTCTTCCATGTCGAATCACCCATATCCTAAATTCATTTCAGATATATGTATATATATAAATTAATCAAACAAAATAACGTAAACTAGCATAAATCTAGACATATAATATAAATTTAAGAAATCTAAATCTCATAATAAACAAAACAAAAAAAACCAAATGAAACAAATTACCTGAACGAGAGAGGAGAAGAACCGGCTTGGAGGAGGCAGGCGGCTGCGGCGCGGAAGAGAGAGAAAGGAGAGATGAGTGAAATGAAAAAGAGAAGGGTTAGGGTTTGTATTTATAGAGGTTGATGCCGAAGGTTTTCATATAACTTTCGGTTTTGATATTAGTCAAAACCGAAAGTTTATTAAAGAACCTTCGGAAATAACCATTACCAAATTTAGAATTTTTTTTAATTGAGCAAAACCGAAGGTTCTTTGTAAAACTTTCGGAAATGAAATTTTCAAAAAAGGCAAAACCGAAGGTTCTTTGAATAACCTTCGCAATTAAAAAACCAAGGGATTTCTAAACCGAAGGTTTGTACAAAAACCTTCGCAATTAAAAAACCAAGGGATTTCAAAACCGAAGGTTTTTACAAAAACCTTCCCAATTAACCCACATCCAACACTTAGAATTTTTTTGGGTTTTTTGGGAAGGTAAAAACCGAAACTTCTTTGTAGAACTTTCGGTAATAATTAATAAACCCGAAGGTTTTACACACCACTCGGAATCTATTTTTAATCCCGAAGGATTTATCCCTCTCGGGAGTATTTAGGAGAGTTTTACAAAACCTTCGGGAAAAACCGTCGGTAAAGGTCCTTTTTTTACAAGTGACACAAAACAAGTTCCTAATGTTCTAACTAGACTATCATTGGTAATTATGTTTATATCTCCATTACCTGTGTATTTAAATTGATGATTTCAGTATATAAAGTGTGACCTAAATCAATGTTCTTCGACCTAAATCAATGTTCTTCACCAGATTCTAAACATACAAGTTTAAGTATAAACATGGAGGAACTAAAAAAAAACAATTATAACATTCATACATCATTCAAGTTATGAACAAGCTCCCAGAAAGAAACATTTTTTTTCTTTCAGAACTTCTCAACCTTTGTCTTATCTCAAGATACCGACCATTCAACTAAAACTAAGATCAATCATATAACAAATCTATTTCATTAACAAATAAATGAAAAAACACATTTCAATTCATCAAACAAATTTATTTATTTCATTTCAACCACAATTAACACATTACATTGATCTTATACAATAAAACAATTTCCTAGATCTAAACATACAAGGATTTATAAACATCTCTCAGGACTCTTGGTTATATAGACCAAGACCATACGCCAAGAAGGTCATACTCCAAGAAATGCAACTGTTAATTACCCATCTTCTTCTTCATTCTTCAACAGCTATATTCCACTCTATATAAACAATCATAGGCATGAACTGTACCATTTAAAACTATTTTCAAAGACGTCGAATGGCCTCTCTCGTCAACCCCTTTCATCTCTTTATCATAACTCTGTATACTATTGTTCATGACACCGATATTTTGTTTCTCTGTAGTCAACTGGTTCTTTATAGATTTTCAGAAATTTGTATAAGACGGCTAGAGAAATGAAATTAGGGCATCAAGAGTTTTTTTGGGCCAGGACGTCAGGCCCACTTTTATCCTAATTAGGGCAACATTAGGAATAAAGTTAATTTAAGTCCTTAAATAAATTTGGATTTTGCATTTGTATCAATTATTTGCTAATTGGTTAACATTGAACTTACACTTAACATTTAACTTAAAGATATAATTTGTAATTAATTTTTAAAAGTGAAAAAATACATCTAGTTGAAAACTTCTACTGTAATTAAGAGCTCTAGTGGAGGATTTGGCATCTAAATTAGTCCGTGAGCCTAAATAAGCTGGAATAACTTGATTGAAAAAATATATAGGTAAACAGGCAAGGGTAAAACATCTTTGCAATTATGTGGGCCCCACCTTCTAAGGACCTTAAATTTATCAAATTTAATTAAAAATATAGTATTATTAATTAATTAATAAATTAATATTATAAATAAATTAATATATTTTTCTATATATTATAATATATTTTTATATAATGATATTAAAATTATATATTTAATTATATATATATATATATATATATATATATATATATATATATATTAAGAATAATGATGGACGGAGTCAAAGAAAAATTTACAGCAAATAAGCAATTAATTAATAATAAAATTTAAAACTATTTATCTTTTTCTCTCTAATAATAATTTCTCTAAAGATATTAATTTGTCAATATTATTTAAATATTTTATTAATTTATTTATTTATTTATAAAGTAATAATAGAAAAAATGAATAAATCAAATATAAATAATATATATTATAAAATTTATATTATATTTTTTAAGTAATAAAAAGGATAATGAACAAATCAAAGAAAACATTATTGCAATAATTTATTGACGTTATATTTTGAAAATAAAAAATATAAAAAAAAATAGTTGGACTTCATATATTTTAATTTGTATTTAGACACAATTTTAAAATGTTTACACTAACCATGTATATTGAAATATATTTTGTAATGTTTTACTAGTAAAAAAAGAATGAACAACTTTTATATTTGAAATACTGGAGATTACATTTTGTTGTATTCTTTAGTATCATAATGTAACTTTATGGGCCACAATATTCTTTTTTTCATGGACCTCAAATATTCTGGCGGTCCTGGACAGGAGGTGACGGGAATGATGGAATGTGGTGGGCTTCAGCCCACGCATCCCAAATAGATGGGATATATAATATATAATATATTAGTTGGGTAAATTAAAAAAAAATTAAGCCCATTAATAAAATAAGTAAATTAAATTACAAACTAAAAAATTTAAAAAAGTCTAAACTATATTAGTTGGTTCAATCTTCTTCCACTCTTCAGTCCTTAGTAAGATTTTACTTTGTCAGTCAGACTCTAGAGATTCTTCACAGGTCAATATTCGGCAGCAGCTAACCAATTAGTGATCTTATTCATCTTTGTCATTGTCTAAATTGAGAGGACAATGATATGATGGGACCTCAAATATATGTGATAAGTTCAATAGGTTAACATTTCTAATATTACAATGTATATTCATTGTTTCTCAATTCAATTAATTCTTGTTGTTGCTCATCACACCTTTATTGTGAGTAATTTTTTTTTGGATATGTCACAATAATTTAAACATATCTAAAGCATCTTGTAAAAGTAGAGATCAACTTAGAAAGCTTTAAAACAACAAAATTGTTGTTAAATTAGAAAGTGGAGAAATCTTTGCTTGGAGAGGGAAAAATCAAGAAACTAATTTGATAGGACTTAGAGATACTCGTTGGGGGATCACACTATTTGAATTACTTCGTTTATGCTCATTGTGGTCTCAAGTGAAAAAAGTATCGATAAATGTAATTAATGATGCATCGACGTCTAATGCAAATAGAGGTCCTCCTAGTGGTTTACTTAAGAGGATGCACAATTATGAATTTGTTTTTGTGTTGCATTTGATGAAAAAATTATTGGGAATTACAAATGAATTGTCATTTTGCCTATAGAAAGAAGGTTAAAATATTGTTCAAGCGATGTTATTGATTGCGAGTTTGAAGCGTCAATTACAAGATTTTAGAGAAAATAGATGCAATGATATTTTGTACCAAGTTAACAAATTTTTTCAATTACACTCCATCACAATCCTTGATATGAATAAGAATACGCCAATTGATAGATATAATAGGCAGAAAGGAAAATAAGAACTCATCACTAATCTTCATCATTATCGCGTGGAATTGTTTTATAAGGTATTATAATAAAGTTATTTTTTTGTTTGTTAATAGTTTTTGTTTATTATTAATTTTATCATAATTTTGAATTTTAATGTTAGGTTGTTGATTTGATTATGCAAGAGATGAATAATCGTATTTTAGAAATTAATACAGAATTAGAATTGCTTGGTTGCATATCATGTCTTCATCTAAGAAATTCATTCTCCTATTTTGATGTTCATAAACCCATTCGTCTTGCTGAGCTTTATTCCAAAAATTTTAGAGGCATTTGTTATTTGTTTTTGGAACAACAATTTCGGGTTTACTTACTTAATTTATAGGGTGATCCTCAATTTTCTTCCATTGAAGACTTGAGAATTCTTGCTCAGACAAGAAAAACATTTAGTCTTTCCATTGATTTCTCATTTGATAGAGTTGTCTTTAGTTAGTTTTACCAGTTGCAACTGCATCTATTGAATTTTTTTTTTGTAATGAAGACTATGAAGACTGATTTACGTTATCGAATGGTAGACAAATGTATGAATGATAGTTTACTAATTTATGTTGAAAAAAGATATTTTTTGAACCATTGAAAATTAGAAAATATTACAATATTTTTAATAAATGGAGTATCGTAGAATATATTTAATTGCCTTCTTTTGTATCGACTCATCAACAATAATAACTTTATAATTGTGTTTATTAACGTATTTTTCTTGTTTATATTATCATTATAAGTTTTAATTAGTAAATACATTTATTTAATCGATCTCGAGAAATAATTTAGCCTCTCGAGAAATTAATTATGTGTCCACCTCTGTCTCCACTGCATAACATCATTTTAAGTCCTATAAAGTAATAGTTTTAACCTAATTTAAATAAAATATTTTATATATTGAAATTTAGTTGAAGATATATTTTTAAATTATAAAGTAAGGAAATGAATGAGAGATTTTTATATTTTTTTAATTAACCTCCTTTTATATATATAAAACAAATAGAACCACATTAAAACTAACAATTAATTTTGAGCTAGTAAGAAATATATTTAATTAATAAAGTAATAAGCCTGTCAATTCACCCAAAAGTATTAATAAATAAAAGTATTAATTTTAAAATATAAATAATTCCTTTTTTTTTTATAATTTTATAATTTAATTATGTTTACTGGAAGGTCCATGACACTAAGACTCTCTTATGAAAATAAAACTTCCCAACAATAAATACATATATAATTTATAAAAGACCCACAAACACCTGTCTTATGTATGATATTGTTTCAAACCACAACCTATTCTATTGGCTTATTTTCCTCTAAACATATTAATAGGATCTCATTGTACCCTTCTTCTCTGAATTTCTGATCAAAAAATGATCTGTTTTGGTTCCTTGCAAATCAAAAGTGCAAATTTGATTATGCCCTTATTGGGTGTACTGCCACTTCTGATAAACCTTATGTTGTTTCCATGGAACTTTCCAAATCTCAGGATGCATTGATCTTAAAACAACCAAAGAGATCTCCATTGGTATTTAGAACAGTTGTCTTGTTCTTGGTTATGGTTTGTGGACTATATATTCTTTCAATTTGCTTGAAACAAACAAATTTCTACACAAAAGTACAATTCTTAAACCTTAAAGTAATCGAACAACAGTTTTGTCCCATCTCCACACCTGGTCTCGACCCTTGGGAAGCTCTTTATGTCCATTTTCCAATACCCAAAACCTTCAACAGGTAACTTATAACATCAAATTAACTTTTCTTTTCTTTTTGTATAGATGATCAGGTGATGATCATGTGCAGAGAGGAATGCACCTGCAATCCTGTAAGATATTTTGCAATCTTGTCGACTCAAAGATCGGGAAGTGGATGGTTTGAGACATTGTTGAATAGTCATATGAATATTAGCTCTAATGGGGAAATATTTGGGGCCAAATATAGAAGAAGTAATGCTTCTGCAGTTGTTGAGACATTGGATAGAGTTTATAGTCTTGATTGGTTATCTAGTTCTTCTAAGAATGCATGTTCTGCTGCTGTTGGTTTCAAATGGATGCTCAATCAGGTAATTTCTTAATTTATTAAATTTCTATGATTCAAATAACTTTTCGGTTTTGCATATATAAGAACACGTTGATTAAGTGGGGTCAAGACTCGAGAGTAATGTGATGTCGTGTTAACTTTCTCTTAAAAAAAAAATAACTTTGGTTGATGTTTAATTTTCTTTTTCTAGAAAAGAAAGAAAAAAAAGGATAACATGTTATTTAAATTTGTATGCTACAATTGAATTTTTATTTAGGGTTTATTTGAAAACAAAAAGATATTAACAGTATAATTTTAGGGAATATCGTGGATTAGTTTTAAACAGTTTTTGTAAATCTTACATTTATTATATATTTTATACAATTAGTAAATATATCTCATTTAATTAAATTTTTAAGGGACTCATGCAATATCACGAAGAGATAGTTGAGTACTTCAACAAAAGAGGAGTTTCCGCAATTATCCTATTAAGAAGGAACGTTCTTCGTAGAATGATCTCTTTGCTCGCTAATAATTACGATAGCCAAGCCAAAGTATTAAACGGGACACATAAATCCCATGTCCATTCCCCACACGAGGTTGATCATCACTCTCGATTACTTCTTATTTACTTTAAAAACACGACTCATATTGATTTTAACTATTGCAATTTGTAGGCTGAGATTCTCGCAACGTATAAACCTAAGATTAACGCGACGATGTTATTGCATGATTTAAGGGTAGGTGAAGCCAAATTCGCTAGAGCTGTGCGATATTTTGGCAATGCCCGACATATTGTTCTTTACTACGAGGATATTGTCAGCAATCGCACTGTAAGACTTAAGTAATTGAAATTTAGGTAGATTCTATGAGTTTCAAGATTAATATTTTTTGAATTTTTTTGTCAATATTTGTATATGTAGAAATTAAATGATGTTCAGAAGTTTTTGGGTGTGCCATATATGGAACTCAAGAGCGGTCAGGTTAAGATACACAAGGGTCCTTTGCAAGAGCAAATCGAGAATTGGGATGAGATTCAAAGAGTTCTCCGAGGAACAACCTATGAGAGGTTTCTCCATGCAGATTATGAATTATAATCGTTTTTGCGTCTCAAATTTCTATAACAAATGTTCGTGATAGTTATTTTATAGAAATTTTAATATATTTTAAAAAAAAGTTGGACATTTGCTAATGCTCAAAACAAAAGATGTGGCATTTATTATACTCATCTAGGCAGATTATAAACATACCATTCTATCATTAACCACTAATTATATAGAATTCCATCGGAGACTACTAATGAAAAACAAAAAATCATCCATTAATAGTATGCATTCGTTAAAAAAAAAAAAAAAAAAAGTAAAAAATTACAAAATTACAAAATTGTATCTGTTAGCACACCTACCAATTTTAAAACCAGTACAGCTAGACAGTACTCGATTCTCTCTTGAACTTGAAGGAGGTAAGAAATCAGTTATGTGAGCAAGATAGCAAGATAGTAAGTGAGTAAGTGATTAAGTAATTCAGTGATTCGTCTGTTGTTCTTGAGCATCTATTTGTAATAGAAGGACACCAACGGTCGAATCTTCTTTGTGGACACGTGGCATGTGTCCGTTGGACGACCGCCTATAGTACTAAAGTACAACAGACTCTGAGCGTTTGGATCGTGGCCGTACCGAACATATAGTGCACAGAATATCCTCTGATCTTGTCTTGTACTGAAAATGCAATTGAGGGATATTCGCGTACATGACATTCATTTATTTGATGAAATTAGCTGGTTTGTCAGACTACACAGAAAAAGTGGAGTAAGAGTAACAGACAGCTAGGTGAATGTGGTTAGACGTATGCTTTCTTCAGACGGCTGCTAAAAAAGGCATTAGACGTACTTCCTTTAGACGCTCTAAAGGAGTTAGACGTACTTGTCTAACTACGCATCCCTTTAGACCGTGTTTAAAAGAGTTAGACGTACCCGTCTAACTACGTTACCCTTTAGACCGCGTCTAAAGGAGTTAGACGTACCCGTCTAACTACGCTACCCTTTAGACCGCGTCTAAAGGAGTTAAACTACCTTATCTAACTATGTTACTCTTTAGACCGCGTCTAAAAGAATTAGACTATCTCATCTAACTGCATTTGACGTCTAAGATAGACTGCTTTAGACCACGTCTAAAATAATATAGTCTTATAAATGAACCTGTACAAAAAAAAAATAGACAACTTAGTCTAATTCAAGTGCAACATCATCAAAATTACGTTGCCAAATTTATGTTCTAAATCATAACTGTTGTTTGTATTCTTTCAAGTTAATTAAATTATTTATTTCTTAATGAACTCTTTCTTTTCTTTGTTTTAATTTTTCCCAATAATTTCCCCCTTTTGATGATGTTAAAACTACGCAACCTTGGTCAAGTAAAAGAAACACCCATCAAATAAGAATAAGAACAAAGTAATTTGCTAAAGTATTAAATATGATTTAAGAATACCAAACACAAAGTGATAGATTTAGTGTCCTTCCCTTTTGACTCTTGGATCTGCACCACTTTGAGGAAATGATTCTCTAGTTAAGAGGTTCTGAAATCATCGCTCGACCACTACTGCCACCTCCTCTATCACCTCCACGACCATGGCCTCCTCTATTAGGTTGACAACTGCCCATGCCTCTTTGAAAAGATTTTATTTTCGATCGAGTTCCATGAGTACTTGACCCTCCTCTATTGCTACCTTCTCCTTTTTAACATTATCAGGGTTGGCAGCAACAAGAACTCTCACTTTCGCAGCAACAACTTCAGAATATTCCTTAGCTTGGAATTGTCTTGCAACGATATTTGCTTGCTCTAAACGTTCAGCCTCTACCCTCTTTAATGAATTTGAAACCTCCAACACTTGAAGACGAACAATATCAATTAAGGATCTAGTTTCATTACGAAGCTCTAGATTGAATGTCTTCGATTCAGCATAATAATTGGAGTTTTGACCGTGTATATTCTTCTCTAGCTTCTTATACTGAGTATGAAGAAGATTCACTTCATATGTGTTACTCTTCAAGGTTTTTTCAGTATCTTGTTGAGTAGCAGCTATGGAGGAGACAACTTTATTGTTTGTTGCAGTTCCTTTCTTCAGATTTTGCAGCCTAGACGTCATATCGAAAAGATTTTGCTGCATTGAGCCCAATGCATCCATAATAGCTACTCGAAAGTTTGCATCTCCTAGAGAAGCTTTTTCGGAAGAAGGTGGGGCAGAAGACATGACATGGGAGTATGCTGGAACAGTGCGAATATGATTTGCGCGCATGCTCACCTATATAGATTGCTCCGTTTCTTTGTCTCGAGATGGGGGAATGAGAGCATTTTTCAAGTTCCTCGAGTCCTCTCTTCCTTCTAGAATCTCAGCACATATCTGATTAACTTGCCCTGAGATTTCTTTAGAGTGAAGAGGGAGTTCAGTGACATTTTCAACAATGTGTGCCCCTGTCTTTATAGGAGAGGATCGATGAACGGTTGGAGGGGAAGGAGGACTTTCTTCGGATGACGTTTCTTCAGAAGATGAGGAGGACTTAGCTTTTCCAGATTGTTCTCCCTCAGCAGACGAGGACTGTTCTTGATCGGACGGCTTCGAGGATTCCCCTCAACCTGTGAAGCCGGTCCTTAATTGAGATTTTGAGGGTCCCCTCAATTGATGGTGACTTTTCTGGTTCAGACAAAAGGGGAGCCATTTCGGATATCTCTTTTTGATAGAGAAACGTCTGCTCAGCTTTGGAAGCCACTGCCTCTTCTACTATGATGATAGGAATTTCTTGTTGAACCATAGACGGGATCTATTCAACATGATGGTGGGCCATGAGACGCCTTTCCTCAAAGGATAATTTTGCAAGCTCGATGAGATAGAGATCAGCCTACTCCTCATCTACAGATATTATCTGTTCAACTCTAAAAATTCGTCGGGGCTCGCCTTGAGGAGATGGCATGTCATCAATGAATATCATATCCTCATCGTCATTGGAGCAATTGAGCTCTGCACTAACTTGAAAGACACTCGATCGAGACGACTCGGTGCCATGAACGTATCAGAGGACAATGGAGTAGTACTCCTCTAAGAGTAAATCTAGGCATTTGAGAGCTTTCATCTCAGAATTAGCGTCCCTATCAAGGGAGTTGAAATTCTCCTTCCTCGCATTTAGAAGAGGGAACAGAGCACGCCCCATTGCACTCACCACAACGAGTTCTCTCCTTTTAAGTGCCTCATGGACATTTTTGTCTTAGCCCATCTGAAGATACACTTCTCCATCTTCACCATTTCATTCCATTCATTTACAACCTCGTTGCTGGTAATGACTTCATCGAATATAGAATGAAGTCTATAACTCATCTAAGTGTCAAAGGCTTTTATCTTTTCAGCAGCATTAACTTCAACTTCCTCCATGATGAGGTCGTAGATCACATTGGTTTCAGAAATATTCTCGGGGGCATTCTCAACAATGTCTTTCCCTTTGCCTGCTACTTCAACAGGTTTAGGAATGGGAGCAGGTTCTCTGAAGAACATTCCGGTTGCTTCTTGAGCAGGCGTAACTACATTTTTCTCAGTAGTAAACGCTACAGCTTCAGTTTGGGCAGATGTAACAACAACATATGGCGTAGGCGCAACCACCTTCTTTGTTTCACAAAAATAAAAGCATCACTAGTAGCATCTGCAGCTACAGGTTCATCAAGGAGAACGAACGCATTTTCCTTGTTAACAACATCATTATTTTGACCAACTGACTTAACAGTTGGTCTTTCAGCTTGTTCCATCGCATGATCATTAATATTAGGCACTAAGGCCAGAGGAGTAGACAGAGTTACCTGGAATGTGGGTTGGATGTCAGCATGGGCATCCGATTCCAGAATAGAGGCAGAAGTTGCCTTGAAGAATGCCTTGGTGTCTTTAGACTTCTTCGTCTGAAACAGCCAGAGGGGTAGACGTCTCAGCCTGCTTATACATGTGTCTGGATGAGGGTGAAGAAGATACCGAAGATAAGGGAATGGCAACAATCGGAATTGACTTGACCTTTCCCTTTTTGGAGAAGAGTTAACCTCTCTGAAATCCCTTACAAGAACCCTCTTTTGGCTATTGGAGCTCGCAGCAGACTCCATAACAGATGGCCTAGCCTTCTTGGAGGGAGTCTTTCGGCCAGAGGAAGCCGGACGCTTGGAACGGGAGATAGACTGACCGCTCGTATAAGGAACAGAGGGTTCAGGTCTCAGTTCCTTAGCGATTTTCATTCTTTCCAAGAATCCCTTTACATAAATATCTGTAAAAATACGCATGAGTTAATAACCGCACCCACACCCATAGGGCTTAATAAGTTGTCTTCTGGTGATGTATGGTTTGTAGCCAAATGTTCTACCATTGAGTTAAGGATCTTCACAAATTCAAAGAGAGATATGTTAAAAATTAATTTCATTATGATGTTAATTTTTATGTTGATTTAAGTGATTTGTTGACAAAGTTACTAAAAGATTAATTCAAAATACATAAAAGTGATGTAAATATATATACAAAAATTATATAAAAAAAGCTCAACCAAGAGAAATATGAAGGAATTCAATATCATTTTAAAAAAAGTTTTATGATTATTTCAATGTTGGCTTGACAAAGTTTCAAAAATGAATTTAAAATTCATAAAAATGAGGTAAATTTAGATCTGCTCTACCAATGTGCTATGTACAGTATATACCAATGTGCTATGGACAGTATATTATGGGGAAAAAAAGGCCCAACTATTTACTTTTTTTTTTTTTTTTTGAGAACGTCCCAACTAGTTATCTGTATCATAGTAAAAATGATCTACCATGAGTTATGGACCTTCCCGAATTTGAAGAGAGATATGTTGGAAATTAAATTCATTATGATGTAATTTTTTATGTAATTTTCAGTGATTGGTTGATAAAATTACTAAAAGAAGAATTCAAAATACCTAAAAGTGAATTAATATAGATCCACAGATTATATAAAAAAAAATAGCTCAACCAAGAGAGATAAGAAGGAATTTAATATCATTTTTTATTGAAGCTCATAAAAATGATTTTTAAAATTCACAAAAATGAGGTAAAGTTAGATCGAAAGATTAATGGATAACTTCATTATTGTTAAATTATTGAATAAAAATGGTCCAACTAGGTTTCTCTATGTTGATTTTTCAATTATGGATTACGAATTTATTGAATTGATTTTTCAAAATAAATAAAAAAAGAGAGGTAAATATAGATACGAAGATTATTTAAAGAGGGTTAACTAAGTTTGAACCTATTTAAAAAAAGATTTGAAAATACATAAAAATGAGGTAAATATGGATGTGAAGATTATTTATAAAGGGCCGAACCGAATTCGAACCAACAACCTCTTAGTCTGCAATAGTTCGATCTACCACCGAGCTATAGACCCATAGATTATTTTAAAAGGACATAACTAATGCAATAGAACGATCTACCACCGAGCTATAGACCCATAGATTATTTTAAAATAAATGATTGAGAGAGGGAATTTGGGTGAGGGAATAAGAGAGAGAATGACGTGGCGCAATATGATTGGCTGAAAAAATCAATTAATTTCTCTCTCTTCTCTATTTCTTCCCACTTTTCCTTTTTTTCAACCAATGAGGTGATGCCAAGTTATTCTCTCTCCCATTCTCTCTCAAATTCCCTCCATCTATCCCTCCCTCCATCTATCAATCTCTTGAATTGTAGTCAAATACTCTACCATTACCATTGAGTTATGGACCTTCTAAATTTCGAAAAGAGATAGGTTGAAAATTAAATTTATTATGATGTAAATTTATAAGTTGATTTTCAGTGATTGGTTTAAAAAGAGCTCATCCAAGAGCGATAAAAAAGAATTCAATATCATTTTGAAAAGAAATTTTATGTTTATTTCAATGATGATGGCTTGACAATATTCCTAAAAATGAATTCAAAATTCATAAAAATGAAGTAAATATAGATAGAAAAAATATTTGATAACTTCATTAATGTTAAATTATTGAATAAAAACTGTCCAACTAGTTTTCTTGATTTGTAGTTATCTGCCGGTTATGTCTTGTTTTGTAGTCAAATATTTTACTATAGTTCTGGACCTTCACAAATTTGAAGAAAGATATGTTGAAAAATAAATTAATTATTATTTAAATTTTTATGTTGATTTGGTTGACAAAATTACTAAAAAGAAGTATTTTATTGAAAATAAATAAAAGAGAGGTAAATATAGATGTGAAGATTATTTAAAGAGGGTCAATTGGTTCTAACCTATGAGGTAAGTATGAATGTAAAGATTTTTTTTTAAAGAGGATTCAACCGGTGAACTCTTAATTTGTAGTGAAATGCTCTACATTGAGTTATTGGACCCATATATTATTTAAGAGTAATATATGGGAGCTAAATATTTTTAGGGAAAGTGCAGAAAAATGAAGTGCAATGTGATTAGGTTTGCTGACTAAGTAAATATTTATTTTTATCTTTTATCATTTATTTTTTTTTTTCAATTTTTATTATTAAAAAACACATAATGATTTTCTCTTTAATTTTTTTATTTTAAATATTTTTTTTTTAAAATTATTGTACATGTCATTATAAAGGCATTTTAAATATTTATCTCTCAATAATTCATTCTCTTTTATTTAATTATGTTATATTTAATTAAAAACATTTAATTGGATTAATTTACTATTTTATAACACATTATCCCTAATCATACTGCAATAATAGTTTGTACGTAAACATATTGACATCAGTCAACATATGGACATAAAAACTTCATGTCTCCCAGACAAATTATAAATAATATATAATTTAGAATAAAAATAATATAATTCATTGATGACAATGATAATTCACCCCCAACAAATGGAGTAAATGGTATGTCATAATTATTAAATTATATTATTTTATCAAAATTATATATTGTTTATAATTTGTCTCGTAGATATGAAGTTTTTGATGTCAATATTCGTGAAAACTATTATTGCATTATGATTAAGGACAATTTATCGATTATATTATATTGTTTTATTTTGTAAAAGTAGATGTTATAATACATTTTGGATAATGTTATTTTAGTAAGCTTATTTTATTGATACTCTTTTAATTAGATTATGCTATAAAAGAGTAAATGAATCCAATTAAATGTTTTTAATTAAATATAACACAATTAAATAAAAGAGAATGAATTATTGAGAGATAAATATTTAAAATCCTTTTGTTTTTTTGTTTATAGTAGCATGTACAATAATTTTAAAAAAGAATATTTAAAATAAAAAAATTTAAAGAGTTTTTAAATAATAAAAATTAAAAAAAGAATTATTAAATATGTCCCATTTAAAAAGTAAAAGAAAAATTAAATAGTGAGAATAGAAAGAAAATTATTAATGAAGATAAAAAAAAAATATTTACTTAGTATTAAATAAAAGTATTAAATAAAAATAAATAGCAAGATGCCATTCGCTGCACTCTCGTTACAAATATTTTGTTCTCCTTATCATTACTCATTATTTTAAAAAAGTTTGTATATTATTTTCAAATAAAGTATTTTGTTTTAATTTTTATTTAATATATTTTATTTTAATGTTTATGTAATGTATTTTTATTTTAGTGTATAATATTTTATATTAATTTATAATATTTATTTGAATAATTTAATTTAATATGTTTATTTTTAATTATATATATTATATTTATAAAATTAAATAAAATAAAATACATGTGTTGTTTTAATTTATTTTATTATAATATATAATATTTTTAATTTTATTTTAATTAATTAATTAAGTATTATTAATTTTAATTTATATATTTTAAAATTAAAGTTTAAATAAATTTCCCCTGCATATGCCTGATCAAAGTTTGAGTTGTCAATTTTCTTAACATTGTTAATTGTCAGAAAGTTTCAACTTAACCAATCAATTTGAATAGTACACAAGAAAATGTCATGTATGTCTAAATTGATCAATCTTACTTTATGCATTGCCTTCATGTGTGGCTGTGATTTCAAATTTTCTACGTCAACAAGTCAACACACGTAGTTTCTCTTGTTATTCCAAATTTCCAATTAGTCAAAAGTCAAGTCTCCCCCGTCTTACTTTGTTTCGTGTAAAAAACTTCTTAAGCTTAAAAGTTGAAATGCTTTAGTATTTATTACCATACTCTGCTGATGTGTGATGCATACTCTAACTAATACAATTTCAAACATGATGAGTTTCTGGTTGGTGCTACAACAATTGGCACTCATCATCATACTAATCAGTACTACTGATGCACTTAATAATAACGAAACTGATCATGTTTCACTATTGGCTATGAAGTCCAAGATCCTGGACCCTTTTGGTGGGGGAGCTTTGAGTTCATGGAATGAGTCTTCCCATTTCTGCAATTGGGAAGGTGTGTTCTGCGGTAAAAGGCACAAGAGGGTCACTTTCATCAATCTAAGATCTTTGGGTTTGTCGGGCACCTTGTCTCCTCATGTAGGAAATCTCACATTTCTTAGAACACTGTGTCTAGCCAACAATACTTTCTATGGGGAAATCCCAAATGAAATAGGTGGCTTGTACAGGCTGGAAGTATTGGCGCTCCAAAGGAACAACTTCCAGGGCAGGATTCCTGCCAGCCTGTCGCGCTGCTCTAACCTCATGTTTGTAAGGATTGGGTACAATAATCTGGTGGGAACCATCCCCGAAGAATTTAGCTCCTTGTCGATGCTCAAGGAGATCAACGTACATGAAAACAATTTAACTGGAGGAATTCCAAAATTTCTGGGCAATATCACTTCTCTTGAATCATTAATTGTTTCAAATAATCTCTTTGGTGGAACTATTCCAAATAACTTGGGGCAGTTAAAGAACCTCGCACTTCTTTATTTGGATCAAAATCAAATCTCTGGTATGATCCCTTCATCATTGTATAACCTCTCCAACTTGAATGTTTTATCTTTAGCATTTAATCATCTTCACGGGAGTCTTCCGCCCTACTTTGGAAACATGTTCCCGCATTTGCAATTACTTCAACTTCCTGTTAACAACTTTACCGGACAACTTCCAAATTCAATAGGGAATCTTACCAAAGCCACGATGCTAACTTTTAACCGAAACGAATTCAGTGGGAAACTTACAATTGATTTCAGCAAACTAGTGAATCTCCGGATTCTTAATTTTAATTTTAATAATTTAGGGAGTGGGGATTTTGATGAAATGCATTTTCTCAAGTCGCTTACTAATTGCAGTAGTTTGGAAACGTTGAACGCAGTTAGAAACCAGTTTAGAGGAGTGCTTCCCGATTTTGTAGGGAATCTATCATCAAATATGAATTTCTTTACCCTTGATTCAAACCAACTGCAAGGCAGGATTCCTCCAACCATCGGAAACCTTGTTAACTTGTCTTTGTTCAGCTTGAATGATAACAAATTCACTGGGCCGATACCTAGTACCATAGGTAAACTTCAAAAGTTGCAGAGATTTTCCCTCGGACGAAATCAGCTTTCGGGTACTATTCCGGATTCAATTGGGAATCTTTCTTTGGTGAATGAGCTCTATTTCAATAACAATAACCTAGAGGGGACGATTCCTTCCAGTTTTGGCAACTGCCAAAAATTAGCATCATTGCGTCTTGAACAAAACAACCTGAGTGGAAACATTCCCAAAGAACTTTTCCAAGTTTCAACTCTATCGATTTTGCTCAACTTATCTCACAATCATCTGTCCGGCCCACTTCCTTCAGAGATCGGAGAACTCAAAAGTTTGGTGGCGTTAGACATATCAAACAATAATGACTTGTCCGACGAGATTCCTGGTAGTATAAGTAGTTGTACTAGTCTCCAATTCCTATTCCTGCAAGGAAACATGCTCCGAGGATCTATTCCCATGTCGATGGAATTCATGAGAGGACTTCAAATCCTTGACCTGTCAAGCAATAATCTATCGGGGCAAATCCCAACTTTCTTGGAGAAACTTTCCTTGATCAACCTTAACTTGTCCTTCAATGATTTCAATGGAGAATTGCCTTTACACGGGGTTTTTGCAAACTCAACTTCAGTATCCGTGTATGGGAACGATAAGCTATGCGGCGGAATACCTTTTCTACAACTTCCAAGATGTTCGATCAAGAAACTGAATCGTAACTTCTTTTCATCCAAACGCATCTACGCAATCGTGGGTGCTTCAATACTTGGAATACTAATCCTAATTTCAAGCTTGGTGTTTTACTTGAGGAAAAGGAAAAGGGTATCCACCACTTTGGAATTGCTTCCCAAGGAGTCTTTCGTGCAGATATCCTACGGCGAGCTCCTCAATGCAACGGATGGGTTCTCTTCCAGCAATTTGATTGGTGCTGGCGGTTTCGGCTTCGTCTACAGAGGAGTTCTTGATCATATTGGTGATGTTGCAATCAAAGTACTTAACCTTGTAAACCCAGGTGCCACGAGAAGCTTCATTGCAGAATGTAAAGCATTAAAAAACATTAGACACCGAAACCTGGTCAAGATTGTAACATGTTGTTCAAGCATTGATTTTCAAGGTAACGAATTCAAAGCTCTAGTGTACAAACTCATGATGAATGGGAATCTGGAGAAATGGCTGCATCCATGTCAAGAAACTAGTAGACTTGAGTTCAATCTACTCCAGCGTTTAAGAGTTGCAATTGATGTGGCTTCTGCACTCGATTACCTTCATTATCAGTGCAAACCCACAGTTATTCATTGTGATCTGAAGCCAAGTAACATTCTTCTTGACCAACAAATGGTTGCACATGTCGGAGATTTCGGACTGTCCAGATTTTTTCATCCAGAAATGGGTATTTCCCATCACAGTAGTTCGATGGGAGTGATGGGCACAGTCGGATATGCAGCACCAGGTATGTTAACCAATATCATAACAAATCCTGTCTTTATTTTTTGTTGGCCTAATTTATTTCATCATTTTCATCAGAGTACGGTTTAGGAAGTGAAATGTCGATGAAAGGTGATGTTTACAGTTTCGGAGTTTTGTTGCTAGAGATGTTAACGGGAAAGAGACCTACTGATTTGATGTTTGTGGATGGTCTTAACATTCGTATATTTGCTAGTCAAGTCTTGGCAGGAAACGCAATTGAGATTGTAATGGATCCGACAATTTTGAAAAATGACATTGTTAATGGTCAGAGGGACAATTGTTTGATCGCAATGGTGAAGATTGGGTTGGCTTGCTCTGAAGAACTACCTCAAAATAGGATTTGCATGACCGATGTTGTTAGGGAGCTCCAACAGATAGAAAATGTCATGTGCAAGTAAAAGAAAAAGTTCACTCTTAATTTCAATTTTGTTTTTGTAACTATACTTTCATTATGCAAATAACAAATTACATATTAAATGAACTCTTTAGTGAAATTTTATTTTGCCTACTTCAAAGAAAATGATATCAAAATATGTTGATCGTGCAACTTTGAGGAGTTGATCTGGCTGAGTGTAAAATAGAATAATACATCAAATATAATAATTATTATAGTTATAGAATATCTATGCAAGAATGTCAAAATTTAAAGTTGAATTGAAATCACACAAATTTATAGTATTATTCGAATTTAAAAAAATTAAAATTTAAAATTTGGTTCAACTAAATAGAATGTTGAACAAAATAAAACAAAACATCAACTTAAATTTGAATGGTGTAAAGAAAAACAAGACACCCTCACATATGAAAAAATATCAAAGAATCACTAGCTAAATAATATTTAGTTAGATATAGAGATGAAAATATAAACTAAATAAATATTATAGATCTTACACACAAAAAAAGGGTTAAGATTTCTATTTAGTAAGTGTACTTAATAAACCACAAACATTGTTAAAAAATTAATCACTAAAAAATGAGTTATTATATTAAAAAAATGATTATAATTGAAATTAATAAAGAGATAATCAAAATAAAAAATAATGTACAAGATTGAAGTTACTAAACCTCCCTACTATATATAGAAAATTTGAGACCTTCATATTATGTAGGAAAATGACATTAAATGAATGAAACTTTACAAAAACACAACGAATACCTACCAATGTCAAAGGAAAAGAACAAAATAATATTTAGTTTATTGTTACATCGAAAAAAAAAGTAGTTGTTAAATTATAGATGAAAAAAAAATGTGAATGAAATTTAAAAAAAACACTAACGAAATCATTAAAAATGTCCAACGAAAAGAATAAAACAACAACATTTACATAAACAAAATACAATACCTCTCATCCATAATATTCTCTCTCATTAACCATTATTATTATTATTATTATTATTATTATTATTATTCATCTTCTTCTTATTAAAAATGATTCTGTAAGAGAAACTTGGTGAAGAAATTTGCAGTCTGGTGTTCAGTACACTAGTAAAAAAAGTCTTTACGGACAGATGTTATCGAGAGTTTTGTAAAACTCTCGGTATTGGTCCTGAGAGGGAAAACCTGTCGTGATTCAAAATAGATTCCGAGAGATGTGTAAACCTTCGGTGATATAAATCTGCACCAAAAGTTTTGCATAAAACTTTCGGGTTTGACTCTTCCAAAACGTAGAAAAAATTCTAAGTGTTTGGGCCGGAGGAAAATGCGAAAGTTATTCAAAGATTCCTCAGTTTTGACTCTGTACAATTGGGTAATTACGAAGGTTTATTGGAAAACCTTCAGTTTACTATACCAAAAAAACTGAAAATAATTCTAAGTGTTGGGAATGAGTAATTGTGAAGGTTTATTGGAAAACATTCGGTTTTGACTCTACCAATAAAAAACTGAAAATAATTATAAGTGTTGGGAATATTTAATTGCGAAGATTTATTGAAAAACTTTCGGTTTTTACTCTTCAAAAAAAACTGAAAATAATTCTAAGTGTTGGGAATGAGTAATTACGAAAGTTTATTTAAAAACCTTCGGTTTTGACTCTTCAAAAAAAAAACCGAAAATAACTTTTAGTGTTGGTAAGGGTAATTGCGAAGGTTTATTGAAAAACCTTCGGTTTTGACTCTTCCCCAAAAGTAATTACGGAGAGTTTTTCTAAAACTCTCTCTCTCCGCCCTCTCGCCGCTGCAGATTCTTTAACTTAAGGTTAATATATGTTAGATTTATAATATATATATATATATATACACGTTAGATTTAGAAGATTTAGGTTGATTTTGTTATAATTTTCGGATCTATATTTACCTTACTTATTTTGAATTCTTCTTTTAGTAACTTGGTTAATTTGTAGACACTTATTTTATACCCTAGTTTTAAAATTTTAAAATATATCTCGAGTAATTATTGTAGAAAATATTATTATACACATTTAAAATCACCAAAGAGATCTCCGTTGATATATAGAACAGTTGTCTTGTTCTTGGTTATGGTTTGTGGAATATACATTCTCTGAATTTTCTTGAAACAAACAAACAACACAAAAGTACAATTGTTAAACCTTAAAGTAATCAAACAAAAGTTTTGTCCCATCTCCACACCTGGTCTCGACCCTTGGGAAGCTCTTTATGTCCATTTTCTGATACCCAAAACCTTCAACGGGTAACTTATAATATCAAATTAACTTTTCTTTTCTTTTTGTATAGATGATCAGATGACGATCATGTGCGGAGAGGAATACAACTGCAATCCTGTAAGATATTTTGCAATCTTGTCGACTCAAAGATAGGGAGTGGATGGTTTGAGACATGGTTGAGTAGTCATAAGAATATTAGTTCTGATGCGAAATATTGTTGAGTTATGGAGCCTACACTTATAATAAACTCTACATTGTTAATTAGAATTTATTGAGTTTTCTTTTTTTTGGTTTTGGGCTTGGGCATGACCAAAGTTATTTAGGTTTATTACCTGAATGTTTACCCTATAAATATGTGATTATTAAGGGTTTACATTAGTAAAGACAGAATTCTAGAGAAATAAAGTGTGAGGCAAAAACTCTGTATTCCTTCTTCTTCTTCATAGTAATCTGGTGGTGGTTGAAGTGGATGTAGCTCAATTTGAGTGAACCACTATAAATCTGTGTGTTCTTGTGTTCTTCTTTCTTGTGTTTTTACAGATTGTTTTCAAGCAGGTCGGATTTGAGAGATACAAATCCTAACAACTGGTATCAGAGTAGCTAGGCTAGATCTGAGCATTGGAAACAATGGCAAGTAAGAACAGTATAGGACATGGGATTTAAAAGATTTGATGGGACATATTATGCCTTCTGGAGAATGCAGATTGAAGATTATCTCTATGGAAAGAAGCTTCATATTCCTTTGAGTGAGAAACCAGAGAAGATGGATGAAGCTGAATGGAAACTCCTTGATAGACAGGTTTTGGGAGTTGTCCGATTAACGCTAGCCAAGACAGTTGCTTATAATGTAGCAAAGGAGAAGACCACCATGGGTCTGATGAAATCTCTTTCTGATATGTATGAGAAACCATCTGCTAACAACAAGGTACACTTAATGAAAATACTCTTTTACTTAAGAATGGTTGATGGTACTTCTGTCACTACTCATTTGAATGAATTCAATACAATTGTGAATCAATTGCTATCTGTTGAGATTGATTTTGGGGATGAAGTTAGTGCCCTGATTTTGTTAGCATCTCTATCAAATAGTTGAGAACCTATGAGGGCAGCAATTAGTAATTCAGTTGGAAATGCTAAACTGAAATTTGTTGAAGTTAGAGATCGTATTCTTGCTGAAGAGGTTCGTAAAATTGATTCTGGTGAAACATTCAAAGGTTCTGCTCTGAATGTGGAAAACAGGGGAAGAGGTAATGATATAAATTTCAACCGAAGTAAGAGCAGATCTATGTCAAGGAGCAGGAGGAGTCAGTCCAAGTCTTGGCGGACATTTGAGTGCTGGAATTGTGGTAAACAGGGTAATTTAAAGAGGAACTGCAAAGCAACGAAGAAAAATGGTGATGATAAAAATGATGCAGCCAACGTTGTTACAGAATCTGTCACTGATGCGTTACTTCTGTCTATTGATAGCCCGATAGATTCATAGGTTTTGGACTCAGGAGCGTCTTTCCACACCACTGCCCACAAAGAATTAATGGAGAATTATGTGGCTGGAAACTGTGGGAAAGTGTATCTCACAGATGGTGAGCCACTAGATATTGTTGGCATGGGGGATGTCAAATTGAAGATGACAAATGGTTCTGTTTGGAAGATTAATAAGGTGAGACACATTCCAGGTTTAATGCGCAATTTGATCTCTGTTACACAACTTGATGAAGAAGGTCACAATTTCAGTTGTGGAAATGGTGCGTGGAAGGTGACTAAAGGAGCAATAGTTGTTTCTCGAGGTCACAAAACTGGAACGTTATACACGACTTCAACTTGCAGAGAATCAGTTGCTGTTGTAGTTGATGAGTTGAAGAACAGTGAGTTGTGGCATTGCAGGTTGTGCCATATGAACGAAAAAGGGATGAAAATTCTTTTGAAGAATGGGCAGATTCCAGAACTGAAGTCTGTTGAACATCAGTTATGTGAAACCTGCATTCTTGGAAAACAGAAATGGGTGAGTTTTTAAAAATTGGGAAGGAGCTCAAGAAAGAAAGGCTAGAGTTGGTACACACTGATGTGTGGGGACCTGCACCTGTTTCTTCTATTGGCGGATCACAATACTACGTGACATTTATAGATGATTCGACAAGAAATGTATGGGTATATTTTATGAAGCACAAGCATGAAGTATTTGCTATTTTCAAGAAATGGAAGGCTTTGGTTGAAAATGAAACAAATCATAAAGTTAAGTGTTTGAGATCCGACGACGGAGGTGAATATATCAATTCAGATTTCAAAGAGTATTGTGTTGTGAATGGGATCAGTATGGTGAAGATTGTCCCCGAACGCCTCAAGAGAATGGAATAGTTGAACGAATGAATCGAACATTGAACGAGCGTGCTATAAGCATGAGATTGCATACAGGGCTACCTAAAACCTTCTGGACAGAAGCTATTAATACTGCTGCCTATTTGATAAACAGGGGACCCTCTGTTCCTCTTGAATTCAGAATTCCTGAAGAAGCTTAGAGCAATAAAAAGGTAAACCTTTCTTATTTGAAAGTGTTTGGTTGTTCATCATATGTTCATATTAATGAATGTGATAGGAGAAAGCTTGATCCAAAGTCTAATAAATATTTTTTCATTGGTTATGGTGATATCGAGTTTGGTTATCATTTCTAGGATAATTAAAATCGAAAGATCATCCGTAGCAGAAATGTTATCTTCAATGAACAGATTCTCTACAAAGATTGTGTTGGGAAGACATCAAATGGTGATTCCAAGTTGGAAGAGACTGGTACAGTCGATTTGAGAGAATTTTCAGCTGAATATATACCGGTTGTCGAAGAAGAACAATGTGTTGTTGAAGATGAAATCGTTGAGAACGTGGCCCCAGAGGTAAATCAGCAAACACCGGTTATACAGTTAAGAAGATCATCAAGGAATCGAAAACCAGTTGAGAGGTGGTCTCCATCTCTGAACTATATCTTGTTGACAGATAGAGGTGAACCTGAATGTTATGAGGAAACAATACAATCTGATGAATCGATTAAGTGGGAGTCTACTATGAAAGATGAGATGGATTCTTTGATGTTGAATCAGAATTGGGAGCTCACTAATCTTCCAAAGGGAAAGAAAGCACTTCACAATAATGGATCTTCAGGATTAAAGAAGAACATGATAAAACCATGAGGTACAAGGCAAGATTGGTTGTGAATGGATTTCAACAGAAAGAAGGTATTGACTACAATGAGATATTCTCTCCAGTAGTTAAATTGATGATAATCAGAACTATTTTGAGTTTGGTTGTGAAATAAGACCTTCATCTTCAACAAATGGATGTCAAAACTGCTTTTCTTCATGTGATTTAGATGAAGATATTTATATGCGACAACCAGAAGGATTTGAAATCAAAGGAAAAGATGAACTTGTGTGTAAGTTTCAGAAGAGTCTGTATGGTTTGAAATAGGCTCCAAGGCAATGGTACAAGAAGTTCGATAGCTTCATGAAAAGTAACAATTTTCTAAGGTGTGAAGCTGATCATTGCTGCTATATTAAGAGGTTTGATAAATCGTACATTATTCTACTCCTCTATGTTGATGACATGTTGATTGCTGGAGCAAGTTTGTATGAGATTAAAAAGCTCAAGAAAGAGTTGTCTGAAAAGTTTGCAATGAAGGATTTGGGTGCTGCTAAACAAATCATTGGGATGAGAATTTTCAGGGATGAAGAAGTTCTCAAACTTTCACAAGAAGAATATGTGAAGAAAGTTCTTAGCAGGTTTAACTTGTATGATGCAAAACCAGTTACTACCCCCTTAGCTAGTCACTTTAGACTATCTAAAGATCAGTCACCTTCAACAGAGGAGTAGAAAAATTACATGGCCACTGTTCCGTATGCCTCTGTCATTGGTTGTATTATGTATGCGATGGTTTGCACAAGACCAGACATAGCACATGTAGTGGGAGTTGTTAGCAGATTCATGAGCAACCCGGGTAGAAAACATTGGGAAGCAGTAAAGTGGATACTACAATACTTAAGAGGAAGTACGTGTCTCTCTTTGTGTTTCGAAAGTCTAATATGAGTTTGGAAGGATATGTTGATACTAACAATGGTGGTGATCTTGATAGTAGGAAGAGCACAACAGGGTACATTTATACTCTGGGAGGTACTGCAATCAGTTGGTTTTCAAAATTTCATAAGATTGTTGCTCTTTCTAGTTGTGAGGCAGAGTATGTTGCTGTGACAAAAGCTGCTAAGGAAATGATGTGGTTACAACCCTTTTTGCGAGAATTGGGTCAAGACTACGAGGGAAGTGTGTTGCGATGCGACAGTCAGAGTGCTATTCATTTGGCAAAGAATCCTGTTTACCATGGTAGGACGAAGCATATACAGGTCCTTATCATTTCATCCGACCAGCTTTAGAAGATGGAGTATTAGCTCTTAAGAAGATTCCCGGTAGTGAGAATCCAGCTGATATGTTAACGAAAGCTGTGACAAATGAGAAACTGAAGTTGTGTGCAACTTCAGTTGTTCTTCTTCGTTAAGACACCGAATGGAAAGCCACTACCGATCGAGAGATGATGAAGTTAGTCTCCAAGTGGGAGATTGTTGAGTTATGAAGCCTACACTTATAATAAACTCTACATTGTTAATTAGAGTTTATTGAGTTTTCTTTTTTTGGTTTTGGGCTTGGGCCTGACCAAAGTTATTTAGGTTTATTACCTAAATGTTTACCCTATAAATATGTGATTATTAAGGGTTTACATTGTGTAGACAAAATTCTAGAGAGATAAAGTGTGAGTCAAAAATTCGGTATTCCTTCTTCTTCTTCATAGTAAATCAGGTGGTGGCTGAAGTGGATGTAGCTCCATTTGAGTGAACCACTATAAATCTGTGTGTTCTTGTGTTCTTTTTCTTGTGTTTTTATAGATTGTTTTCAAGTAGGTCGGATTTGGGAGATACAAATCCTAACAGTCTAATACCATGTTGAGAACATAACTCAGCAAATGGTTATTCATATTCACCCCCACAATCACTTCTTATTACTTTGATTTTCTTATTAAGTTTATTTCCAGCTTCATTTTTGTAGTGGATAAAATTTTCAATTGCCTCGTCTTTACTTTTGAGAAGATATACATAACAATATCTTGTACTAACATCAATAAAAGTAATAAAATATTTATTTCCACCACGTGTTTGCAATCCCTTTAGATTGCAGAAATCAATGCGAATAACATCAAGCGATTCACAATTTCTTTCAATAGATTGAAAAGATGATCTCGTGAGTTTGGCTCAACACATGTTTCACATTTGTGTTGTTTATCAGTTTGAAATATAAGAATGGATTTCAAGTTAATTACAAATAGTATCATAATTAACATGTCGAATTCTACTATGTGATAAATCTGAAGATTCAAGCAAGTAATCAGAAGAACTTATTTTATTCATAGCAGGCTTAATTGCCAATACACTTAATTTGAACAAATTATTGATTACATAACCTTTCTCTACAAATATTCCATTCTTAGACAAAATAACTTTATCTGACTCGATAACCATGCAAAAACCATGACGTCTCAAAAGTGAACCAATCACAAAACTCTTTCGCACCTCTAGCACATACAACACATTGTTGAGAGTTAAATCTTTCCCTAAAGTCATCTTTAAAATCACTTTTCTTTGTCCCTTAATGTCTGAGGTAGCAGAATTCCCCATAAACAACTTTTCACCATTAACTGATTTTGCAAACATTTCTTTGTTAGTACAGACATGACGAGTGGCTCCGGTGTCAAACCACCACTCCCTTGAATTATATCTAACAAAATTGATTTCAGAAATAAGAAATAACAGTATAGAGATCATATTTGAAACTTCTTAAAATATGTTCTCCACCATATTTACTTCCCGAATTTTCTTTGGCTTCCTGCAGTTGGGTGTCTTGCGGCCAGTACTATTACAGTTGTAGTATTTCCCCAAGAATTTCCTCTTTGAAATGTCTGCCCTTGGTCCCAGCATTATCCTTTTACTAACGGGATTAAAGTTTCTCCTTTTAGAGATTTAACCATGCTCAACAACGTTTGTCTTAGAAACATATGAAGACATTATTTATTCTCAGAACTCTTGTTATCTTTCTCGATACAAAGTCTAACAATAAGCTCTTCCACTTTTATTTTCTTGCGCTTATATTTCAAGTAATTTTTGAAATTACCCAATCCAGGTGGTAGCTACTCAATTATAGCAGCTACCTGAAAAGACTCACATGAAATTGACATTGGAATTGGAATTGGAGGGTCCAATTCTAATTCTTATGTTTGTTAGACACTTTAATATTAAAAATTGGAATTAGAATTCCAATGGAATTCAATATAGTGTAATTTGATAGTTCTCAATTTCAATCTTTTTAGGTCAGAATTGTAATTCTAAATTAACACGTTTTCACACATTAAACATGTTTAACACGTTTTTCACACGTTTAACACGTTTTTCACACGTTTTTGGCACGTTTAACACGTTTTTGACACATTTAACACGTTTTTCACGTCCTTGACACATTTAACATGTTTTTGACACATTTAACACGATTTTCACATTTTTAACACGTTTAACACGTTTTTGACATGTTTAACACGTTTTTCATATTTTGGCACATGTTGCACGTTTTGGCACGTTTAACAAGTTTTTCACATATTTGGAATGTTTAACAGGTTTAACACATTTTCACGTTTAACATGTTTTTAACACATCAAACACCTTTATCATGTTTTTGGCACGTTTAATACATTGAACACGTTGTTTTATATTTTTGACACGTTTACCACATTTTGACTCAGTTAACACGTTTTGGCACGTTTAACAAGTTTTTTTTATATATTTGGCACGTTTTCATGTTTTAACACGTTTAAAACGTTTTTAACACATTAAACACGTTTATCATGTTTTTGGCATGTTTAACACGCTATTCACACGTTTCACATGTTTTTTTTTTACGTTTTTGACACATTTGACATATTTTAACACATTTAACACGTTTTTGATACGTTTAACACATTTTCACACATTTTTCACGTTTTGGCACGTTTAACAAGTTTTTCGCATATTTGACACGTTTTTGACACATTTAATACGTTTTCACGTTTTTAACACGTTTAACACGTTTTTAACACATTAAATACGTTCATCATATTTTTGGCACGTTCAACACGTTTTTGACATGTTTAACACGTTTTTGACTCGTTACCACATTTTTTACTCGTTTAACATGTTTTTTACGTTTTGGCACGTTTAACAAGTTTTTCATATATTTGTCACGTTTTAGACACATTTTCATGTTTTTAACACGTTTAAAACGTTTTTAACACATTAAACACATTTATCATATTTTTGGCACGTTTAACATGTTGTTGACACGTTTCACATGTTTTTTTTACGTTTTTGACACGTTTGACAATTTTTTAACACATTAAACACATTTTTGATACGTTTAACACATTTTTTGAATGTTTAACACGTTTTGGCACGTTTAACAAGTTTTTCAAATATTTGGCACGTTTAACACATTTTGACACATTTTCACATTTTTGACACGTTTAACACATTTTTAACACATTAAACACGTTTATCATGTTTTGGCACGTTTAACACGTTTTTGACACGTTTAACACGTTTTTTTTACGTTTTTGACATGTTTACCACATTTTGACTCGTTTACCACATTTTGACTCGTTTAACACGTTTTTCACGTTATAGCACATTTAATAAGTTTTTCATATATTTGACACGTTTTCATGTTTTTAACACGTTTAAAACGTTTTTAACACGTTTATCATATTTTTGGCACGTTTAACACGTTGTTGACACGTTTTACATGTTTGTTTACGTTTTTGACATGTTTGTCACGTTTTTAACACTTTTAACACGTTTTTGATATATTTAACATATTTTTCACATGTTTAACACATTTTTCATATTTTGACACGTTTAACACATTTTTTTATACGTTTAACATGTTTACACATTTTTGACACATTTAACACGTTTTTAACACCTTAAACATGTTTATCATGTTTTTGGCACGTTAAACACGTTTTTGACACGTTTAACACGTTTTTGGCAAGTTTAACACGTTTTGGTATGTTGAACACATTTTTGACACGTTTAGCACATTTGATAAATTTTGGCATATTTACCACATTTTAACATGTTTAATACATTTTGCCCATTTAACATACCTGTGACTTGTTTAAAACGTGTTAAATATGTCAAAAATATGTTAAACATGCCAAAAACATGAAAATGTGTTAAACGTGCCAAAAATGTGTTAAACTTGTCAAAACATGTTAAACGTACCAAAAACATGTTAAACATGTTAAGCACGTTAAAAACGTGTTAAACGTGCCAAAAATGTGTAAAATGTGCCAAAAATATGCTAAACGTGTGAAACGTATGAAAAACATGTTAAGCGTGTTAAACGTGTCAAAAACATGTTAAATGTGCCAAAAATGTGTTAAACTTATCAAAACGTGTGAAAAACATGTTAAACGTATTAATAATGTCAAAAACGTGTTAAACGTGCCAAAAACGTGAAAACGTGTTAAACATGCCAAAATGTGAAAAACGTGTTAAACTTGCCAAAATGTGTAAAACGTGTGAAAAACGTGTTCAAATGCCAAAAACGTGTTAAACGTGCCAAAAACGTGAAAAAAATGTTACATGTATGCAAAACATGTTAAACGTGTGAAAAATGTGTTAAACATGTTAAACGTGTTAAATGTCAAAAACGTGTCAAAAATGTGAAAAACGTGTTAAACTTGTCAAAATATGTGAAAATATGTTAAACGTATTAGTAATGTAAAAAACGTGTTAAACATACCAAAAACGTGAAAAATATGTTAAACGTGTAAAAATGTGTTTTAAGTGTGAAAACGTGTTAATCATATAAAAAACGTGTTTAAACGTGCCAAAAACGTGAAAAACGTGTTAAAGGTGTAAAAACATATTGAACGTGTTAAAATGTCAAAAACGTATTAAACGTGGCAAAAACGTAAAAACATATTTAAAAAGTCAACATTTTAAATCGATATTTTATTTTACAAACATAAGAATTAGAATTGAATTCCAATTCTATCATTTTCTCAAACATAGGAATTGAAATTGAATTACAATTCTATAATTTTCCATAGGAATTGAATTGTAATTCAATGTCAATTCTCATTGAATTGGAATTAGAATTCCAATGCCAATTCCAATTCCAATTCCCCCTCATCAAACACACCCTTAGAGTCATTCCCTCAGCGTGAATCTCATGAAGAATCACTTGGATTTATTGAGTTTGGCTCATAACGAATTTAGGATCCACCATCTTAAAATCAAGGAAGCAGCCCAAGAGAAATTTCTTGGCCTCGACATCCTCGGTTTTATATTTCTTATCGAGGGAGATTCATAGTTGTTTAGTCATCTTACATTCACAATACACATTGTACAATGAATCGTCTAGTCCATTCAATACGTAATTTCGGCATAATAATCAGAATGTTTCCATATATCTAACGCACTAACGAACTCAACACTACTCTCACCCTGTTAGAGCATAGGAGCATCCTTAGTGAGAAATCTAGCCAAGTTTAGAGTTGTCAAATAGAACAACATCTTCTTCTATTGCCACCTTTTGTAATCCACATAGGAGAACTTTTCCGATTTTTCACCATGGGTTTTATGCACAGAATCACAGCAGAATGTGCGCCGATATTAATTTCCTCTTAAACGCTAACATCATTTAGTTTAGTAGCCATAACTGAAATCAATAACACGTAATGAGTAGAAGAAAGTGAATCTATTTTAACACTGTTATAAAAACTATGCCAATAAAATCAAAATGTGAACAAAAAATTTCAAACCGAATCTTGTACAAAGTGCAGTTTCCTTAAAACAGATTCATCCCCTCCGATTGTGCTTCGATGATTAAACGGACGTCCATTTCCTAGGATACAACGAGAAAACCCAATAATTACTTAGCACAAAAGTATTACTCAGGTGAACTGAATCTATACCTAAAAATCAATACCGATCGGATCGAGAGGATCGAAAAATAAAGAGAAGATATGAGATAGAATGAGAGGGGTGTTCTTCAAAATGGGTTTCTTATGTTTGGACTCGCCTATTTATAGGTCTCCAATAGGACAATCCAAAGGCCTTGGGCAAGTGGAAAGCACAATGTCTTCCACATTCATTACTAAGGTATGTGGTATGTGGAATGACTTTTCTATCTTCCACATTTATTACCAACTTATGTGGAAGGACTTTTCAAGCTCAATTTGCAAATCGGGCCATTGATTTGCATTCTTTCCACTTTTTCCAGCCAACTAATTTTATGCCCAATTTGTCCATCCAACCCATTAATGCCAACCGTGTGAATCTAAGATTAACGCGACAATATGTTATTGCATGAATTTAAGGGTAGGTGAAGCCAAATTCGCTATAGCTGTACAATATTTTGGTAATGCCCGTCATATTGTTCTTTACTAAGAGATATTGTCAACAACCGCACTGTGAGACTTAGTAATTGAAATTCATGCATATTCAAGTTTCAAGATCATTTTTTTGATTTTTTTTTTTTAAATTTTGTCTTTATTTGTGTAAGTAGAAATTATAGAGGTACATAAGTTATTGGATTCAAAGAATTCTCCAAGGAACAGCCTATGAGAGATTTCTCCATGCAAATTATGAATTATAATGGTTTTTCATGTATCAAATTTCTGTTCCGCGCCTTCATGATAATTATTCTATATAGAACTTTCAATATATATATATATATATATTTTTAAATTTAGATATTTGCTTAGCTCAAAACAAAAGATGTCGTCATATATTATATTCATCTAGACACCAACGAAAAAACAAAAAAAAAGGAGAAGATTAGAAGCATACCATTGTATCATTAATTACTAATATCGAATCCTATATGAGACTTCGGATGAAAAACAAAAAAAAAATCATCCATTATGCATTCATTATAGTTTGGACTATCCGAATTTTGGAGGGAGAATGGTTAAGAGTTGTTACTATTTGGGATAGTGGCCACTAGGGCTACAAATGAGCCGAGTCGAGCTCGAACTCGACTCGATTTAGTATTTATTAGCTCGACTTGAACTCGAACGAGTTTATAAATTTGAGCTCGAGCTTGACTCGACTATTTACCTATAAGCTCGGCTCGACTCGAAAAGCTCGAACTCAAGTTCGAATTCAAGATCGAGTTCGAGCTTAAACTCAAGCTCGAGCTCGAATTCAAGCTCGAACTCAAACTAAAATTTATTTTCAAAATAAAATATCAAACTTTCATACATATTCAACATTTAAAACATAATATTTAAAATTTAAATATGAAAAAATCATAACTATTTAAAATTTCAAAATAATGATAATCCAAAAAGCATTCAACCACAATTACTAATCAAAATTCTAAAATATAAAATTCTAAAATTAAAGTACAATACTATATAAATTTTTTGAACATTCAACATATTAATATTTTTTAAGTCACGTTCTTCAAACATAGCACAAGTACACTTACCTGCATTTAAGCTTAAAAATAATTAATATAAAAAATACATGTTAAAACAAATAACTAAAATTTAGCTTAATTTAAGGTTTAATGGTAGATACGGATAAAAACAAATTCAACCTATTTTTTTTATTAAATATTATTATATATAATTAAATTATTTAGGTACAAATATAACAATAATTTATTGACTTATTTATAAAAAGAATCTACTAATTTATTTATATATTACAATATATAATTAATATTGTAAATTCATTTTTTATCTCAACATATTATATATAATATATATTAACCTTTTTTTATCTCTAACCTGTTTTTATCTTTTATTATATATAATATATTAATATTTCAATATTATATATAATATAATATAATATTGTTTAAGCATAATAGTGTTTTTCTATATAGATCTATGATAAATATATATTAAAAATATTTTTCTATATAGATCTAGGAACACTATTAATATATATAATAGTGTTTTTTCATATAGATCTATGAACAATTAATATATATAATAGTGTTTTTCTATATAGATCTATAAACAATTAATTTATATAAGCATAAATTTCTCATAATACAAAAAAAAATCAAAGTTATTTAAAAGTATGAGTAATAGCTATAGTAGAAATGAAAATATATTGAAAATATATTTTAATTACCTGTAGGTTTCTTGTGAATGAATGAGAGAAATATTGTAGATTAGAGATAACATAAAAAAATGTATTAACCTATTATGAATGAGTGAAAGTAATGATGAAGACGAAAGAATAAGAAATAGTGAAGAAGGAAGAAGAAGAAGAAATGGTGAAGATAGCGGAAGAACAAGAAGAAAGAAGAAATGGTGAAGATGAGGAAGAACAAGAAGAAAGAAGAAATGGTGAAGATGAGGAAGAAGAATAAGAAATGGTGAAGACGGAAGAAAGAATAAGAAAAAGAGATGAAGAGTCACTTATAATTGATACATTAGAAATTAGAGTTTTGTTTTATGACAATATAATATAATAATGTGGATTATGGGCCTTTTATATGGGCTTTGAAAATAGAGAGAAAAGAAAAAAAATTGTTTTAAATTTTAAATTTTTTTATATTAAATAAATAAATATATTACATAATATCAGACTCGAAAAAGCTCGACAAGCCGTCGAGCAAACATTATATGAGCTCGAGTTCGGCTCGAATATTAAACGAGCCGGCTCGAGCTCGGCTCGAACTCGATCAAAGTCAAGCTCAAGCCGAACTTTTATCGAGCGACTCGCGAGCAGCTCACGAGCGGCTTGACTCATTTGCAGCCCTAGGGGCCACCCGAGCTATAGCCTAGGTAGAATAATATGTAATGTAGATCTACCTTTGAGTCTTCAGTGTAATTTTCAGTTAAAAAAATTAATTTTTTTTTACAAAATTGTTTCTTTTTTGGGCCATCCATCTCAAGTTATTCCACTTACAAATTTTAAAACCCATTTCAAATTTGAGCAAAATCATATCTAAATTTGTACAGATTCTTTTTTGGGCCATCCATCTCAAGTTAGTCCACTTACAAATTTTAAAACCCATTTCAAATTTGAGCAAAATCATCTCTAAATTTGTACATATTGACAATATATATATATATATATATATATATATATATATATATATATATATATATATATATATATATATATATAATATAAAATAATTTAGCCCTAAAATGCCAATAGAGATAACTAAAGAGTACACATTTTTCTTCAATCGGAATATGAGACATCGTAATCTCTTCAATTAGTTATGTGGTGTCCTCATCACGTTTTCTTATTTGTCCCAATTTCGTCACTAGTTTAAAATTATATATTCTGGGGAAAGAAAAAGATACATAGATTTGATATAGTTATTTAGTTTAAATACCAAACTGTAGTATTATGAAAAAAGAAGAAGATGTTTTTTCTTGAATTATTGAAAATATGAATTATCATTGACACTTTGTTTATAACTAATTCGACAATGATATTTATTGTAACACCTTGTATTTGAGATTTTATGTTGTTTCATGATGTAAAACATCATAATATCAATCAAGTGGTTGCCACTCTATTTAGACTCTTCACGACACCACTTTGCCATATCTCTACATGAATTGTATGTTTGACTATTATTCTAAATTAAATCACTTGTTCTGATTTAAATCAATTTTCTTTTAACATTATTGTTTGATTATAAAAAATCGTCAAACACTAAATGGATGGTGGGATGATAGGAAGAGAGAATTGGGGACATAATAGGAAAGAGAATAATGTGATATCATGTCATTGGTTGAAAAAAAGAAAAAATGTGAGGAAAGAAAAAGAATATAATTCCATTTCACATTCCCTATTCCAAATTCACTCCCATAATTATTTCTCAAATTGATAAACAATAAATTACACAACTCAACAAATACAAATAAACTAGTCTTAGTGAAAACAAACAGGCCATTTGATTATTTGTCAACTTAGGGTATTTCCTTTCTCAGATTCATTGCGATCTTATATTCACCTTGATCTTACTATTTATTTTATTTTTAAAAGTTGAAACATGACCATTTTAATTTTTTATTATTTTAAGTTTACCACAAGTTTGGAACTTGTTTGCAGGGGCCGACATAACACCGGTCAAGTATTATGTTTGGGACAATCCTTGTCGTGTGGGACACTTCCTTTTGATTGAGTCATAAATTTTCACTTTTATAGACATGTATTATATATTTTAATTTTTTAAGTTTCATGAAAATTAAAAAAAAATGTTTAAACACATTACGAATAAAATATGATATTGGAAAAATAAAAATAAAATATCGAAAAGACAAAATTGGAGAAAAAACAAAGACGGTAGACTACGTACAATAAAATAATTAATGTGCACAAAAGTCTTTAAGAAAGTCGATGATCTCACTGAGCGACTCCATACAATTTTCAGAACAAATTTCAAGATAGTGTCATAATAATGACGTTATAAATTATACGGATCATTCGAATACAATCACTAAACACGTACGACGATTCATTTCTAGCAAATAGTTCACAAAAAATAAACGATAGTAATCAAACAATTCAGACCAACCATATATGTTGTCTCGATCCACACATCCAAACAACTATCGGAGACTTATGCATCAATCACTGAATTATAGTCATGCTCCAAAAAAAATTCTAAATATCCGTCACCCCGGGTGACAATGTAGAATAATTATGAGACGTCGTTTCAACATTCTTAAGTCACATCCAACTAATAATAATACAACATTTTTTCGTACATATATCGTCCGTCAAAATCTAACCAGTCAATGAATGAGATCCGGTAATTCGAACTCCCACAACTTCTCCTAACAAGAATGCTGATTTTATATATATATATGAAAAATCAAAATTAAACGTGTACGTATTCTGAGAAACCGCACATTGTGAGGCCATGTGCATCAAATTAAAGGAAGGAAAGTGGGTGCATCAGAGTCTACTTGTAACATGTATTTATTATTTATTTTTTATGCATATGTCGTTTTCAAACTTCCAATTAATTTTAGTGGAATCATCATTTCAACATATTCTCACTTTTCCCTGAGAATCTACAGCCCAGATTCCATATTGCATTTTCCTACTACCCTTCCTTTTTTTCTACTATCAACTATTCATTATTTATAAAATGGAATGTTTCATTCAACTTATTTGTTAATATTTTAAGTAAGTTAGATTATTTCGATTTGTGACAGGTGTTCTTGAGGAAAAAAAGAAAATTGTTAGACTAATTTGTTCATAATAAATTAAAATTATTCTCTTATTTTAATTTGTTCATAATAATTGTTAGACTAATTATTTTATCAATACATCACTCAACTTATGAATTAAAATTACTCTCTTATCTTTTAAGTAAAGCAAATTATTTTAAAAACAATCTCAATTGAATAATGTAGTTTAAATAACCCGAAAACAAACAAAGCTTTAATACAGAGGCAAGTGGATTGAGTGGCGACAGTGATTACTGAGTTCCGTAACAATGGGAGCCAGCCAGCACATTCAGTCCCTTAGTTTTTTACTTAAGTAATTTATTTTCAACTCATTTTATTGGGATTGAGTTACTTAAAATTGAATTATTATAAAGTGGACTGTATTACCTTAATAAATTAGGGGAAAAATATATAAAGATTATTACTTATATTATATTATAAAGAACAAGTAGTTTTTTTTTTTAAAATTATTATTTTTATATTTTAGTTATATTATAACATATCTCTCTTCAAATTTGTGAAGGTTCATAACTCAATAGTAAAGATTTTGTCTACAAATCAAGACATCGGATGTACACCTAGTTAGGCCATTTTTTTTTTAATAATCTATCGTCCTTAGCTGAGTTGTAGAGCATTTGACTACAGATAAAGAGGTCACCAGTTCAAATTCGATTGGGCCTTTTTTAAATAATCTTTACATACACACTTACCTCATTTTTATGAATTTTCAAATCTTCTTTTAACTAGGTTCGAATCCAGTTGGCCCTCTTTAAATAATCTCCACATCTATATTTATCTCAATATTATGTATTTTGAATTATTATTTTTAGTAAATTCGTAACCCATATACTTGTTAAACCAACATAGAGAAACCTAGTTGGACCATTTTTATTAAATAATTTAACAACAGTAAGGTTAACAAATAATTTTTTAATCTTTATTTACCTACATTTTATGAATTGTTAATTCATTTTTAAGAACTTTGTCAAGGACATCATTGAAATAAACATAAAACTTCTTCTTAAAATATATTGAATTCCTTCATATCTCTTGTTTAATTAGTAAAAATCCATAAATTAGTAGTAGAGCATTTAAGCGCAAATATAGAGGTAGTCAGTTTGAAATTGGTTAATTTAACAATAGTAAGGTTATAAAATAATCTTTTGATCTATATTTATCTCAATTTTATGATTTTTTTCAATTCATTTTTAAAAACTCGTTTTTATGAAATTATATATATATATATATATATATGCTTAATTTTTAAAATGTTTTGATTGCCAGATCGAGAGCTGTAGTTAATTTGGATATATATATATATATATATATATATATATATATATATATATGAGAATAAATGGATACTTAAGTATGATTGTGGGTTGACGTGTCCATAAACTTAAAACGGTTAAAAATAAAATTAAAAATACTATATATATGTTTCGAACTTGCAAACTAACAAAAACAAATACAACCCTTTAACTAACTAAGCTAATAACACTTTATATTTTAAATTCAATACCAAATTAGATAAACGCTATACATTTTAATAATATAAGTTCAACTCTTTAAACTAAGTAATATATATATATAATAACTATGCTTAATTTTTAAAGTGTCCAGATTTTCGGGTCGAGAACTGTGGTTAATTTGGATATATATATGAGAGTAATGGATATTTGAGTCGGATTGTGGGTTGATCCGTCCATAAACTTAAAACGGTTAAAAATAAAATTAAAAATGTTATATGTATGTTTCGAACTTGCAACCTAACAAAACAAGTACAACATTTTAACCAAGTGTGATTGGGATTTAGTTTTCCAAAGGATAATAGGCCGATATCAATTAAAAGTGGTTAAAAAAATATGAATCAAATATTTGATTAACCAAAGTGTGAGGTCACAATGTTAAATATTAAAAAATATGAATCAAATATTTTATTGACTAAAATGAAAAGTGTTAGGTCACGAGATAAGAGGTTAATTCGGAAAAAATATGTGAGAAGATAAGTTGTTTTATCGAAATAATAAAATGTGGAGAGAACGTTCTATTTATTATTTTAATATATTATTCGTAATTTATTAAAAAAATTAACCATTGAATACATATTATTATTATTTTATTTATATTTTTTTCCGTATACATCGCACAAGAATCTTTCTAGTAAACATAAAACATCTTAAAATTAAAATGATATTGAATTCCTTCAATATATCTTGTTTAATTAGTAAAGATCCATAACTTAGTGTGAGAGTAAATTGGTTGAGCCTTTTTATATAATCTTTGGATCAATATTTACCTCACTTTAATATATTTAAACTTTTACTTTTAGAAACTTCGCCAATCAATCATTTAAAATCAACATAAAAATTTACATCAGAATGAATTTCAATTCCAACATCTCTCTTTTAATTTGTGAAATTTCATAACTCAATGGAGAGCATTTGACTACAACTTAAGACATCATCAGCGGACACCTAGTTAGACAGGTTTTAATAATGTACGGGTCCATAGCTCAATGGTAGAGCATTTGACTGTAGATGAAGAGGTCACCGGCTCAATGTTAGGCCCTTTTTTTATATAATCTTCACATCATACTTACCTCATTTTTATGTATTTTCAAATATTCTTTTAAATATATTTAAACCTAGTAGCCCTAATAAATAATTTTCACATCTATATTACCTCTCTTTTAAATTTATAATTTAAAAATCAACATAGATAAACCTAATTGGACCATTTTTATTCAATAATTTAACAACGGTGAAGTTGTCAAATAATCGTTCTGATGAAATAAATAGAGAAGCTAGGGTGTCTTATTAGTAAACATAAATAAACTTAATGTAATAAAAGAGTTTATATAGTTAGTAATTACTATAGACTAAAATATCCTTAAGTGCTAATAGACTAAAATACCCTTAAGTGCTAATAAAGATAATAAAATAATATATCTAACATCCCCTCTTAAAATCACGATGCAACAACAATAAGCATTGAAAATTTGTTAGTTAGAAAACGAAAGCGTGAAGTCGCATGCTCTTTTGTAAATATATCTGCAATCTGCAAGGAGGAAGGAACAAATGACAAAGTGATGGTGTGAGCCTGTAGATGATGACGAGTGACATGACAATCAATCTCGATATGTTTGGTTCGCTCATGAAATTCGAAATTCCGTGCAATATGAATAGAACTCTGATTATCGCAATTTAGCGGAGTAAGGTGAGAAAGTGAAATACCCATATCAGCAAGTAATCGACCTAGCCAAATAATTTCACAAGTAGTCAAGACCATGGCACGATACTCTATAGAAGACCGAGAGATGACATCTTATTTCTTTCTCTTCCACGAAATAAGCGAATCACCGAGGAAAATACAATATTCAGTGGTTGACTTGCGGTTCGTATGATCACCAGCCCAATCTGATTCAGTGTAGGTGCACAACTCTAATGAAGGCGTGGAAGGAAACATGAGACTATGAAATTGAGTGCCCTAAAGATTCCTAAGAATACGAAAAACATCGGACCAATGAACTGTAGTAGGGGTAGTGACAAACTGACTAACCACATAAACTGCATGCGTAATGTCTAGGAGAGTTACATGAAGATATACCAAGATGCCAACAATAGTACGATAAAAACCAAAATCCTCTAAAGGAGTGCCATCAGATAGAGAATATCTTGCATTCGTCTCAAGGGGTGTATCAGTTCGGTTGTCAGTTAGTCAAGTGGGCTCAAATAAATCAGCAATGTACTTTGATTGAGATAAAATATAACCATTAGGAGAATATGCTACCTCAATTCCCAAAAAATAACGTCGCATGCCCAAATCTTTTATAGCAAAAGAATGTTCCAACTTAGACTTCAATGATTCAATAACATCATGATCATCACCTGTAATAATCATATCATCAACATACATGGATAAAAGAATACGTCCTGCCGTTGTACGCTTGACAAATAAACCGAATCATGGTGACTAGGAAGAAAACCAAGCAAAGTGATCATTATAGAGAATTTTTCAATCTAGGCACGTGGTGCTTGTTTGAGACCATAAAGAGCTTTGCGAAGCTTACAAACTTCACCAACCTGATGAGGAACACCTGGGGGAGGCGTCATTTAAACCTCTTCATGAATGTCACCATTCAAGAAAGAGTTCTTCACATTCATTTGAGAAATTTTCCATTAGCAAACCGAAGCAACATTAATCAAAGTGCAAACAATCGTTATTTTTGCAACAGGAGCAAATATTTCTTCATAATCCATGCCATACTCTTGAGAATAGCGTTTAGAAACAAGTCGAGCCTTGTATTGATCAACGGAACCATCTGATTTTGTTTTAATCGTATAGACCCAATGAGATCCAATAGCATGTTTTTCAGACGATAGAGAAACCAAATTTCATGTATGAGTCTGATATAAAGCAGTAAGTTCCTTGGCCATAGCAGCCTTTCAAAGGGGATCACGAACGGCCTTTGTATAGGATGAAGGCTCATAAAAAGATGAATAGAAGTGACAAAGGAAGCAAATGAAGTAGAGTAAGAGGAGTACTCAGCATCTGAAAGTTTAGTAGACTTACAAATGCGAGTGGAGTAATGACGAGGAGGATCAGTCTCATCTAGAAATTGGGTGGCTATAGAAGTAGGAATATGGGAGGTGGGTGTATCGTGAACCAAAGTATCAAATAGATCTTCATAGGGCTCAATATCAAAGGGATCAATGTTAACTAGATCTGTTTGGGTCATATGACGTGAACTAGCAGGAATAAAGAAAAATGAAATGTGCCCTACAAACACAACATGAAGCGAGACATATAATTTTTGACTAACTAGATCAAAACAATGATATCCCTTTTGACCAATGCCATAACCCAAAAAAACACATAAGGCAGACCAAAAGACAACTTATTACGCTCAACATGTGGTCGAATGAAAAAACAAATACAACCAAAAACACGTAATAAGGAATAATCAAGTGAATGACAATATAAATTTTCAAATGGGGACAAAACTAGAATTATGAGATATTGAGATTTTATTGATCACATGAGCATCAGTAAGAACTACTTCTTCCCAAAATACACTAGGAACTTTGGTTGATAACATGAAAGAACAAGTTGTTTCAACAAGACGACGATTTTTCTTTTAGCCACGCCATTTTGTTGAGGAATGTCGGTACATGAGATTTGGTGAATGGTACCATTAGAGGCAAGTAACTGAGAGAAATCATTAAAGGTGTATTGACCCCCCAAATCACACCTAAAACATTTAATGATTGAAGAATGTTGAGTTCTCATAAGAGCTCGAAAATTTGTGACTATAGTGAGAAATTTAAACCTACGTTTCATAACATAAACCCAAGTATAACGAGTGAATTCATCAATAAACAAAACATAATATCAAGAACCTCCTTTAGAGGAAACATGAGAATGTCTTCACACATCAAAATGCACGAGATCAAATGGAGTAGTGGAAAAAGAAATACTTTTATAAAAAGGCAATACTGAAAATTTATCCAATTTATAATCACTACAATCAGAAATGTCATGACTTTCTAAACAACTCAAAACTCCAGTAGACACTAAAAACTTTAAACGAGATCTAGAAACATGACCCAAACGGGAATTCCAAAGGTAAAATTATGAAGATGAACGATTCAAACGAAATGATGACAAGTCTATGCTAGAGGCAATAACAACTGATACTTTGAGTTCATCCAAAACATAAAGTCCTCCTTTCCTACGACCTGTCCCAATCACCTTTTACGATAGTGGGTCCGTAACACAACAATTAGAAGAAGTAAACAAATCTGTGAGACCAGAATCACACAATTGACTCACATATACTAGATTTAAAGAAAGATTAGGAATATAGTAAACATGTGGGAGAGACAAAAAAAAGGGTGTATGTACATAACCAATTCTGGCCAATGGCATTGGAGTACCATCGACAGTCATGACAGAAAATGATGGAACATAATTAACTGAAACTAATGAGTTAATGTTAGGAGACATATGATGAGATGCACTTGAATCTAATATCCATAAGGCAGATGATATACCTGAATTATCAGACGATGACAAACCTTTATGAGAGGAGGCGGACATGGCATGAGGTTGTGAGGTGAGGAACTACTAAAACTGCTCAAACATATATGGATCCAAGGTCAGTGCAACAATTGTATTACCGATATGTGGTGGGCGATAAGTCCATTGGGCACTTGGTGGCGAACGTTATTGTTGAGGTGGTTGTAATTGTTTTCTTATTTAGAAACATTTTACATTGAGCCTTCCAATGACCCTTTTGTTTTCATAATGCACATTCATTTATAGAGGCTTTAGAAGCAGGCCGATTTTAATTGCTATCAACAAAAATAGATAGATTTGTAGGCATAACAGATCCCTTGTTTGTTTTAGACCTAAGTTGAATTTCCTCTACTAGCAACTCATTGACAACAGAGTCAATAGTAGGAAGAGGGGAGCGATGTAAAATTGTTCCACGTAGTCCCTTAAAGTCATTTCGAAGGGCCATTAAAAACTGTACTAAACGTTGCTCTTCTTGACGAACTATGTAGGGTTCAAATTTTAACAATTCTGCAAACTCGGTGAGGGCTAATTGATCACAAAGATCAGACATGGCCGAATAAAATTCTTGTATACTCTTATCATTCTGTTGAAGTGAGCGAATGCTTGTCTATAGTTGACATTGTTTAGTAAAATTCGACTGCGTATATAGCCTGGCCAGATGATCCTAAACTTCCTTAGATGTATCATATTTGGCCAATTGAATTCCAATAGAGTGGATAACAGAATTGTTATTCTACGTAATAATTTTCGAGTTATCTGTCTCTCAAATATAACTAAAGCCTCATAATCACTTAAATTAACATCTGTAGGTTTGATCCGCAATACTATTACATAATTTCACATAAATTTTCTTCGCAGAAAATTCTTCGTAACATAACTCCAATATGTATAAATTTTTCCTATCTAACTGAACACTAATTGACTGAAACAAATCATCTCTACGACCAGGAATGGTGAAAATAGCAGTAACAAATACGAAACCCAAAATATAACGACACCACAAATACAAAAGCACAAATATAGCACGACGCAACACAAAATTGCACAATGCGGGACAACGCAACACGAACACAAATATCCAAACAAACTAACTAATAAAAAGAAAGCGAAATCAAAAGAATGCTATTGACAATTGCAGACTTCAACACCAAATCTAGATTAGAAGCTGTAAATTGAAGTTTTAGGTTGAACAAAGAGAATCCATAAATGGAGGCTCTAATACCCTAATGAAATAAAAGAGAAGCTGGAGTTTCTTATTAGCAAACATAAATAAACTTAATGTAATAAAAGAGTTTATATAGTTGGTGATTACATCATTTAAATAACCTATCTAAAACTTTCCATCTATATTTACCTCATTTTAAAGAATTTTCAATTCATTTTGTCAAGCCATGACTGAAATAAACATAAAACTTCTTCTTAAAATGATATTGAATTCATTCTTATCACCCGTTTAATTAGTAAAGATCCATAACTTATCAATAAAGCATTTTATTGCACATCAAAAGGTAACCAGTTTGAACTTGGATGAGCCTTTTTATATAATCTTTGGATCTATATTAACCTTACTTTAATGTATTTATAATAATTTATTTTATTAAATTTGTAACCCATAATTGTTAAATCTACCTAGAGAAACCTAGTTGGACCATTTTTATTCAATAATTTAACAATAGTAAGATTATCAAACAATCTTTTGATCTATATTTACCTCATTTTCATGAATTTTCAATTCATTTTTAGGAAGTTTTTTATGTCATCATTGAAATAAACATAAAACTTCATCTTAAAATGATATTGAATTCCTTCATATATCTTGTTTAATTAGTAAAGATTCATAACTTAGTAGTAAAGTATTTTAGTGTAAATTAAGAGGTAGCTAGTTTGAACTTGGTTGAGCCTTTTATATAAACAAAATTTACATTATAATGAATTTCAATTCCAACATATCTTTCTTTGAATTTGTTAAATACCATAACTCACCTAGTTAGACCATTCTTTTAATGTTCTACAGGTCCATGTCTCAGTGAAAAAGCATTTGACTGCAGATTAGGAGGTCATCAGATTAGGAGGTCGCCGGTTCAAACACGTTTGGCCCTTTTTTATTGGACCATTTTTATTCAATAATTTAACAACGGCAAAATTGTTAGGCAAAATTGTCATATAATCTTTTCATCTATATTTACCTCATTTTTAAGAATTATTAATTCATTTTTATGAACTTTGTCAAGCCATCATTAAAATAAACATAAAACTTCTTTTTAAAGTGATATTGAATTCTTCTTATCTCTAATTTAATTAGTAAATATCCATATCTTATTAGTAAAGCATTTAAGTGCACATCAAAAGTAACTAGTTTGAACTTGGTTGAGCCCTTTTTATATAATCTTTGGATGTATATTAACTTCACTTTAATGTATTTATAATAATATTTTTTAGTAAATTCTTAACCCATAATTGTTAAATTATATAGAGAAACCTAGTTGGAGCATTTTTATTCAATAATTTAAGGACAGTAAGGTTATAAAATAATGGGCAAATTACTTGAACGGCCCTTTAATAATCTTTTTATTTATCTATATTTACCTCATTTTTATGAATTTTCAATACGTTTTTAGGAATTTTGTCAAGTCATCATTGAAAAAAACATTAAAATTCTTCATAAAATGATATTTAATTGCTTCATTTATCTTGTTTAATTAGTAAAGATTCATAACCACCATGCAAATAAGGAAGTAGCTAGTTTCAACTTGGTTGAGTCCTTTTTATATAATTTTGGATCTATACATACCTCACTGTTAAAAAATTTGAGTTTTATTTTAGAAACTTCGTAAACAATCATTTAAAATCAACATAAAAATTTAGATCATAATGAATTTCAATTCCAACATTTCTCTCTTTTAATTTGTGAAATTTCATAACTTAATGGCAGAGTATTTGACTACAAATTAAGACAACTAGCATGTATCCCGTGCATTTGCACGAGTAATAATATAAAAAATCGTGAAAAAAAATATTACGGTAAAATTTTTGTGGCGGATCAACCCACAATCCAACCCAAGTATCCATTTACTCTCACATATATCCAAATTAACCACAGCTCTCGACCCTGCAATCCGGACACTTTAAAAATTAAGCATCATTATATATACATTATATTATTAAAATGTCACGCGTTTATCAAATTTTGGGTTGAATTTAAAATCTGAAGTGTTATTAGCCTAGTTGGTTAAAAGGTTGTACTTTTTTGGTAGGTTGCAAGTTCGAACCATACCTATAACATTTTTAATTTTATTTTTAACCGTTTTAAGTTTATGGGCAGATTAACCCACAATCCGACCTAAGTATCCATTTACTCTCACATATATCCGAATTAACCACAGCTCTCGACCCGGCAATTCGGACATTTTAAAAATTAAGCATCATTATATATATATAGATACCACGGACACCTAGTTAGACCATTTTTAATAATCTACTGGTCCATAACTCAGTAGTAGAGCATTTGACTACAGATCAAGAGGTCACCGGTTCGAACCCGGTTGGGATCTTTTTATATAATCTTGACATCACTCTTTTCTTTCAAGCCGGCATTTGACTACTATTTTCAAATCTTCTTCTACATAGATTTGAACCTATTAGCCCTGTTTAAACAATTTTCCCCTCTCTTTTATATTTATAATTTACAAATTAACATAGATAAACATAGTTGGACCATTTTTATTCAATAATTTAACAAGTATGAAGTTGTCAAATAATCTTTCAATCTATACTTACCTTATTTTTAAGAATTTTTAATTCATTTTTATGAACTTTGTCAAGCCATCATTAAAATAAACATAAACCTTCTTTTTAAAATGATATTTAATTCTTCTCATCTTTAATTTAATTAGTAAATATCCATAACTTATTAGTAAGACATTTAAGTGCACAAAAAAAGTAACTAGTTTGAACTTGGTTGAGTCTATTTTATATGACGTTTGGATCTTTATTAATGTATTTATAATAATTATTTTTAGTAAATTCGTAACCCATAATTGTTAAATCAACGTAGAGAAATCTAGTACGATCATTTTTTTCAATAATTTAACACCAGTAGGATTATAAAATAATCTTTTGATCTATATTTACCTTATTTTTAAGAATTTTCAATTCATTTTTAGGAACTTTGTCAAGTCATCTTTGAAATAAACATAAAACTTCTTCTTAAAATGATATTGAATTCCTTCCTATATCTTGTTTAATTAGTAAAGATTCATAACATAGTGGTAGAGCATTTAAGAGCAAATATAGAGGTAGCCAGTTTGAACTTGGTTGAGCCATTTTTATATAATCTTTGGATCTATATTTACCTCACTTTTATATATTTTGAGTTTTACTTTTAGAAATTTGGTCAACCAATCATTGAAAATAAATATAAAAATTTACATCATAATAAATTTCAATTCCAACATATATATCTTTTAATTTGTGAATTTCCATAACTCAATTGCAGAACATTTGACTAAAAATATTGACATCACCAGCGGACACCAAGTTAGATCCTTTTTAATAATAAAAGGGTCCATAGCTCAGTGGTAGAGCATTTGACTGCAGATCAAGAGGTCACCGGTTCGAACCGGTTGGGCCCTTTTTATATAATCTTAACATCATACTTATCTCATTTTTATGTATTTTCAAATCTTATTTTAAATAGATTTGAACCTAGTATCCCTCTTTAAATTAATCTTCAAATCTATATTTACCTCTATTTTATATTTATAATTTAAAAATCAACATAGATAAACCTATTTGGACCATTTTTATTCAATAATTTAACAACGGTGAAGTTGTCAAATAATCTTTCAATCTATATTTAACTCATTTATGAATTTTTAATTCATTTTTAGGAACTTTGTCAATCCATCATTAAAATACATATAAAACTTCTTTTAAAAATGATATTGAATTCCTTCTCATCTCTAATTTAATTATTAAATATCCATATCTTATTTATGTCCTTTTAAAAATGATATTGAATTCCTTCTCATCTCTAATTTAATTATTAAATATCCATATCTTATTAGTAAAGCATTTAAGTGCACATTAAAAGTAACTAGTTTGAACTTGGTTTGAGCAATTCTTATATAATCTTTGTATCTATATTAACTTCACTTTAATGTATTTATAATAATATTTTTTTAGTAAATTCTTAACCCATAATTGTTAAATCACATAGAGAAACCTAGTTTGACCACTTTTATTCAATAATTTAACGACAATAAGGTTATAAAATAATGGGCAAATTACTTGAGCGGCCCTCTAATAATCTTTTTATCTATATTTACCTCATTTTTATGAATTTTCAATACTTTTTTAGGAACTTTGTCAAGTCATCTTTGAAAAAAACATAAAACTTTTTCATAAAATGATATTTAATTCCTTCATTTATCTTGTCTAATTAGTAATGATTCGTAACCTAGTGGTAGAGGATTTAAGCGCAAATATAGATGTAGCCAGTTTGAACTTGGTTGAGCCATTTTTATATAATCTTTGGATCTATATTTACCTCACTTTTATATATTTTGAGTTTTACTTTTAGAAATTTGGTCAACCAATCATTCAAAATAAACATAAAAATTTACATCATAATAAATTTCAATTCCAACATATATCTCTTTTAATTTGTGAATTTCCATAACTCAATTGTAGAGCATTTGACTACAAATTATGACATCACCAGCGGACACCTAGTTAGACCGTTTTAATAATAAAATGGTCCATAGCTCAGTGGTAGAGTATTTGACTGCAGATCAAGAGGTCACCGATTCAAACCTGGTTGGGCTGTTTTTATATAATCTTCACATCATACTTACCTCATTTTTATGTATTTTCAAATCTTATTTTAAATAGATTTGAACCTAGCATCCCTCTTTAAATTAATCTTCACATCTATATTTACCTCTATTTCATATTTATAATTTAAAAATCAACATAGATAAACCTATTTAGACAATTTTTATTCAATAATTTAACAATGGTGAAGTTGTCAAATAATCTTTCAATCTATATTTCCCTCATTTTTAAGAATTTTTAATTCATTTTTATGAACTTTGTCAAGCCATCATTAAAATTAACATAAAACTTCTTTTAAAAATGATATTGAATTCATTCTCCTCTAATTTAATTAGCAAATATCCATAACTTATTAGTAAAGCATTTAATTTAAGTGCACATCAAAAAGTAACTAATTTGAACTTAGGTGAGTCCTTTTTATATAATCTTTGGATCTATATTAATATCCTTTAATGTATTTATAATAATTATTTTTAGTAAATTTGTAACCCATAATTGTTAAATCAACATAGAGAAACCTAGTTGAACATTTTTATTCTATAATTTAACAACAATAAGTTTATAAAACAATATTTTGATCTATATTTACCATATTTTTATGAATTTTCAATTCATTTTTAGGAACTTTGTCAAGTCATTATTGAAATAAACATAAAACTTCTTAAAATGATACTGAATTCCTTCCTATGTCTTGTTTAGTTAGTAAAGTTCCATAATTTAGTGGTAAACATTTTTAGTACAAATCAAGAAGTAGTTAGTTTGAATTTGGTTGAGCCATTTTTATATAATCTTTGGATCTATATTTACCTCACTTTTATATATTTAGAGTTTTACTTTTAGAAATTTCGTCAACCAATCATTTAAAATCAACATAAAAATTTACCTCATAATGAATTTCAATTCCTAACATATCTCTATTTTAATTTGTAAAATTCCATAACTCAATGGAAGAGAATTTACTACAAATTATGACATCACCAGCGGATACCTATTTAAACCATTTTTAATAATCTACTGAGCTAACATTAGTTCAGTGGTAGAGAATTCGACTGCAGATGTCACCTGTTTGAACCGGTTGTTGGGCCCTTTTTATGTAAACTTCATATATTACTTACCTTTTTATGTATTTTCAAATCTTCTTTGAAATAGATTTGAACCTAGTAGCCCTCTTTAAATAATTTTCACATCTATATTTACATCTCTTTTAAATTTATAATTTAAAAATAAACATAGATAAACCCAGTTGGTCTAATTTTATTCAAGAATTTAACAATGGTTAAGTTTACAAATAATCTTTCAATATATATTTACATCAATTTTAATAATTTTAATTCATTTTTATGAAGTTTGTCAAGCCATCATCTAAATAAACATAAAACTTCTTTTTAAAATTATATTGAATTCCTTCTCATTTCTAATTTAATTAGTAAATATCCATAACATATTAGTAAAGCATTTAAGTGCACAACAAAAGTAACTAGTTTGAAATTGGTTGTGACATAATTATTATATGTAATATCATGTTGAATATAGTTGAATTTATATAATTTGATATTGTAAGGTAGAGTTGCATGTAAAGATGATATCATCCAATATTAGGTAATATTATATGACAAATATGATATAGTTGAATTTAGAATAGTTTAGATATAGAAGATCAGTACTTGAATTTAGAATTTGTTATGATAAATATGATATAGTTGAATATAGATAAGTTTAGATATAGATGATCAATACTTGAATTTAGAATTTGTTTGGGTTAATTTTTTGTCAACCAATTTGCTTGTTTATCATTATCAAATGTTGTTGGAGAATGCACCATGATGGGTAGGTTGGGGATGCAAATGATGTAAGAAAATACAATAAATAATGTGTTTTAATAGTGTTGATAATGATATAGATTAATTTCATTATAGATTAATTTTCTAAATATGTACAGGTATTACTGAAATGCGAATTTACCATGCCATTGATGATCTTTTTAGACTGTGTTAGTGGATTTTGTTAAGAATTGATGTATTGTTAATTAATATGTATTGATATTTTTTTGCATATTATATATATAGGGAACAATTTCAAAATTATGTTTTTCAATAGTTTTGAATAAAATGAAGAAATTTATAAATGGTTTTGCAAATTTAATTTACTTATTTCGAATAATATAGTGAAAAATGGTTGATATCTAATATTGTGAATAATATATCGGAAATATTAAACTATGTTATTGCAAATATCGAGAGATATGTGTATATCTTTTGGTATTACCATTCAAAACCGAAAGATAATTGATAAACTTTCGGTATTAACTTCTTCATTTTTTCTATTTAATTGGTGTTTCGCTTTCTAATAATCTTTTCTAAACTCCTAACTAAGCTAATCAAGTGTGTATTATTTTTTAGTATTAGAATTATGTTTAATTTACAAGTGTATGATTGGGTAATTGGTTATATAAAGAAGTGTATGTTTTTGTTTGAATATAATAAGGACGTGTGTAGAGTTTGATTATAATAAGGATGTGTTTGATGATAAGATGTTTAAAAATAGATGAATGTGTGATGATATTTTAAGTTAAAAAATATAAGGTTAAAACCGAAAGATTTAAGTATATCTTTCAATAATAGAGGTCAAAACCGAGAGATATACACAATTCTCACGATTTTCCCTTTTTATAATATTTGTGTAATCTATCAAAACCGAGAGATATGTGTAAATCTCTTGGTAATAGTAATAACCAAGACCGAGTGATATATCCAAATTTCTTGGCAATAGGAAATGATCAAAACCGAGAGATATTTAGAAATCTCTCGGTAACAATGTAAGGATATTACCGAGAGAGATGTGTAAAACTCACGATAATAACCTTTTTAATTAACCAAACCTTTTTTTTTTCCGATTACTTCTAGCCGCCTTGATCGCTCTCTTCCCGATCGACCCTCTATAGACAGACCGATGACGCCCACGAACCGACGAAGTCGATCTCCTCTCGCTGTGCCGATTCTTCGACGTCCCTCCTCTTGCCGCCTCACTTGGAGCTCCTCTCGCTGCTTCAAGGTAAGGTTAGATTTATATATATGTTAGATTTAGGTTATATATATATATATATATATATATATATATATATATATATATATTAGATTTAGGATATATATATATTATATTTATAGTTAATTTTGTTAGAATTTTGGTTAGATTCATATAAGCTAGATTTAGGTTAGATTTATATGTGTTAAATTTAGGTTGATTTTGTTAGAATTTTGGTTATATTCATATATTTTATATTTAGTTTAGAGTTATATATGTTAGATTTAGGTTTATTTTGTTAGAATTTTGGTTCGATTCATATATATTATATTTAGGTTAAAGTTATATATGTTAGATTTAGGTTTGATTTATACTTTGAGTCTCAAGATTGTTGAAATTATCTATTCTAAAGACTTCAAACTTTAAATATGCTAACCTTGTGTTTAGGTTGTTGTATTAAACTTGAAATATGTTAATATGGTAAAATTGTTGATACAAGCTTGTGAAATATGCTAACATTGTCTTAGGTCGTTGTATTAATTAGGATTTCATTAAAATCGACTCACATTTTAGGCTATATATATATATATATATATATATGAAGAATAGGGAAATGGAAGCCTAATTTATATTTAGATAATGCTAAGTAAATATTAATAGGGTTTTTTCCATCTTATTAGAAAGATGGAAGTACCCATTAAAACTTGGATAAACTTACATCAAGATCATCCAGAATACGAGGAAGGGTTGACAAATTCATCGAGTTTGCAGTGAGTAGTACAAGAAGACAAAAAGTGAAATGCCCTTGCGTGAAATGCTTAAAAAAATGTGTTTATAATTTCTTGAGGAATCTAATGGTTTTTGCTCAAATATTGGAGGTTGTGTAAATTTGGAAGAGAAGAATATTATGGGAATAAAGAGTCATGATTTTCACATTTTATTGGAATATCTTATTCATTTAGAAACCCGTGGATTACTTCCAGATCATGTGTATGATGCTATAATAAATTTGTACCGGTTCTTTTGTTCGTTGTGCTCCAAAGAGTTGATTGTAGTGGACCTCGAACAATTGTACTTGGATATTATAACGACACTTCGCAAAATTTGAAATAATTTTCCCACCATCAATCTTCGACATCATGATGCATCTCCCGGTTCACTTATCATTTGAGCCTTTGTTTGGGGGGCTGTCCAGTATCGATGAATGTATCTGATAGAACATTACATGGGTACAATGAAAAGATAATGGCAGAATAAAAACCACCCCGAAGCCTCAATAAACGAGAGCTTTCTTGTAAATGAGAGTATTAGCTTATGTGCCAGATATTTGGAGGAGGAAGACCAAGAACATGCACAAACTTCAATCTCGAGCATTTCAATATTTTCATCGTTTAAAGACCTATCCAATGGAAAAATATACAACTTGGATTATAGCAATCGAGTGACAGTTCATTCATATATTTTGAAAACGTATCCCAAAGAAGAACCTTTTTACATGTAAGATTCAATATTTGTTTGTTATAGTACGTCTTATTAATTAGCATTAAAGAGTATGTTATTTAATATTTGATCTATTTACAACGAGTATATGCAGGATTGCAATAACAATGAGTCCCGTAGAGAAATATATGTCACCTATTTTAAGAATAGAGTGAGTAAATTCAGAACCATATCTTATAACTTTATTTTGATTTACAATTTACGAATGAATTTCTATAATGTATATATAGATCGCCCAATTAGCAAAAAATAACGATATATCAAGAGACCTTACGATCTTAGGAGAAGGTCAAACTATGTACTCATGTATGTACGTTTGGTGTAAAATAATCGGATACAAAATCTGTACAGAAAAACACAACAAAGGTTTGATCACTCAAAATAGAGGAGTGGTTGTGGAAGGGTACAACGGGTCAGATATTATGTCATACTACGTAGTTTTAACGAATATAATTCAAGTACAATATTTTTCTCACAAACGAGTTGTCGTATTCAAATGTAAGTGGTTTGATATATATTTGGGGGAACAAGGAGTGAAAGTGGATAAATATGGCTTCGTAAGTATCAATGTAAACCAGATTTTGAAAACATAAAGTCAGAACCCATATATATTGGCGAATCAAGCAAAACAAGTATTATATGCTCCTGATATGACATCACGACCTTATTGGAAGATTTTGACAAAAATAAATCAATGGTTTACAAATATCTAGTTAAGATTAATTAGATAGATTTATGTTTTTACTTTAATGTTCTTACTTTAATTATTCTTCAATTTATTAATGATATGTGTTTGCATGCAGGATGGATAGTGGTCGTAAGAAAACTTTTTAGAATAGTATACGGAAAATACCGAAGAAACTAGACAAGTCATTCCAGAACCTGCTTGCACAGGTAGATCACCTTAAGATCTGAGAAGAGTCTTCCTCTTCTAGAGACGTAGTGTATGTTTTGGTCCCGTTACCTATTACTAACCCAACAGGTGGTACACATAAGGATAAGGTTGAAGAGTTTATTAAGAGTATGTTTGCTGATCAAGAGTGTCAGGCGGAGGATTTAGAGGATCGGGAGGATGAGGATCATGAGCACTAGTCCACATATGACGCATGGACAGGAAACATTTTTACACGTATTTATTGTTTAAATTTATTTACACCTAATATTGAATTTGCTACTTTTGTAGAATCTTCTGTCCGGAAGAGACATTGGAAGAACAAGAATATCGCTCTATCGAGTAGGCCATTGGGGTCAAAGATTGATTTGACTTTCAGAGAGGTAGATGGGAGGCCCAATGGAGATGGTAGACGCATGTGGTCTAGACATTTGGGGTCGGTGGTGTGGGCCCCCTCAACCATCTCGCACCGTCTACTGAAGTGGAAAGCATTAAGTGTTGACCAATTGGATTCACTTTGGCTTGTTATGATAGTGATAAATTACTTATACATTTAAACATTCAAATTTTTTATAGAATTTGATTATTTTATTTTTCAAAATTCGTTCAAGAGTACAGATGGTAATATTGGTCAATATCGAGCGACCGGATTGGCACACGCCAAACAAATATTGGTTAGATGGCGCTCCGATTTGAACATTGATTATATTCTGGTTCATCATAGAAACGAGGCAGCAGTACTTACCAATCCTCCACGAGACTACAATCCAACTGATTGGGAATTCGTGTGTAGACACGATTACTTCACAAATAAATTTAAGGTACGGTTTCCTAATTAAAATAAAAACTGATAACACTTGATCTAACTTCATTTTTTATTTTAAATGTAGAGAAACGGTGGTATCAATGTTAAGAACAATAATTAATTGATATTCTACATCATACGGGAAGCAGACCATTTTCACAAGTGGAGGAAGATTTGTTATGTACATTATTTCAAATAACTTAATATAAAGAATGTTACTAATTTCATAAATCATTTATTTCAACAGGAGGATGAAATAGAACGGGCACCCACTGTCGTTGAAGTTTTCAAGAGGACTCATACCCCTAAATTTACAAAAGAAAACCCAACCTGTTCCCGGACGAACGAGCGTAAGAGAATATTGTAAGTTAAATGACTTTAATTGAAAATTTTATAACATTATATATAGCTTATATAAATGAAAATTAATTTCAAATGTGCAGGCAGAGATGGAAGAAGTAAGAAGCAACGAATCAGATATCTCCGACTATGAATTGATGGAGAAAGTGTTCGGATTCCAAATCCATGGGACAGTTATCGGTATGAGATCTTGCGTCTGACTCACACACTTTCGAGATTATCATCTGAGTGGCAACAATTCTCAACGACCCACTAATCGGTTATTGGAGGAGGAGAATTAAAAGCTTCGAGCGGAAGTGATAGAAATGGTGTCGATAGTGGAGGAAATCGAAAGGAATGATGTGGAAAGGGATGCGCAAATGGAGGAATATAAACAACAAGTTACATTCCTAATGAGGCAGTTTTGACCCCTAGTTAGTACATTGTAGTTGTTTATTTTGAACATTTATAAATGTTTTGGTTTGGCTGATAACAGGGTTTGGTTTAGAATTTTTGGAATGAGAATGATATTTTTGTTTATGAATGGTATTGTATATGTTTTGATTTGGCTAAACAGGTTTTGGTTGCGTAAAAAATGAACGGCCTATTTGAGCCATTTTCAGAGACAATACTAAGAGATAATAGATAATCTCTCGGAATTTTCTCTTGATACAATACCGAAAGTTTTTCAAATAACTTTCGATATTTCCCTCAAGGGAAAAAACGAAAGTTATATAGAAAACCTTCGGTATTGTTCCAAGAGAAAATTCTGTGAGATTATCTATTATCTCTCGATTTTTCTTACGAGGAAAAAACCGAAAGTTATTTGAAAAACTTTCGGTATTTTCCCTTAAGAAAAAATCGAGAGATGATCTATTGTCTATTAGTTTTTCATACGAGAGAAAAACTGAAAGACTTTCAAATAACTTTCGATTTTTCCCTCGTATGTAAAATCGAGATATGATCTATTATCTCTTGGGTTTTTCTCTTGGGACAATACCGAAAGATTTTCAAATAAATTTCAGTTTTCTCTCTAGTGTCTAAACCGAGAGAATTCGTAAATCTCTCGGTAAACACCCAATTAAATTTACCGAAAGCCGCTATACCGACGAATGCCGAGAATTCCTTAAATTTTCGGTATTAGTGTTATACCTACAAATATAGGGTTATTACCGAGAGATTATACTCTCGATGATGACCTTTTTCACTAGTGGTATTGTATCATTTTCAAATATTAAGCATTTGAATATAATTCAAATTGAGTATTGCAAACTCAAATGCGGATATATTTGCAAAAGTTAATTCAAACTAATCGCTTATATATATATATATATATATATATATATATATATATATATATATATATATATAATATAAAAGAATTAGATATTGAATTAATATATAATTACATAAATACTGAGACTTTTAATATAAATATTAACGTAAATGTTGTTGCAAAATATTTGTAACCAAGGTTAATTACAGTTTTACTGAATAAGGAATTTTTTACAGCCTTCTGTGTTTTAGTGCAAATCATATGGGAAGCAGTTTTGTACTCATGCAAATTTGGTATAATTATTGTTTTAGTTGCGAGTCTTTTGAATAATGCTAAGATAATGGCTAATGACCAATTTTAAATGAAATATTGTTGTAGAGCGTCTGTTGCAAATTAACAATTTTTTTTTTTAATTTAACTCTTTCATCATAGATGACTGTATGCAAAGCAATTTATCATAGTTGAGGCTTTTGCTTTTTTTTTTTATCAAGTTTTTAGTTTAGCGATCTATTGTTCATTCTTTTAACTCACTTTGATATACTCATATTTACTTATCAAATCTTATATCACAATGGTCCATATCTCACCAGTAAATCACTTTGGTTATAAATAACACATATAGGAGAATGAAATTAAAAATAAAATAAGATGTATAAACAAATAACTTAATATAAGCTAAATACATAAACTAAAATGTATCTAGAGTCAAAGATACATAGAAGTTGGCAACAACCCATGTTTGTAGGACCATAATGAGTAAACATAATAATAAAGATGTTTTATGACTCACAAAAGCCGCCTACGCCCGAAATGGACAAATGAAGAAGTGCAAATGTGTTAATTAATTCTTCACAATCTGATAAGTATGTCCGTAGAGTTACTTAAGGCTTGTTTGTTTCCCTGTTATTTCTAAAAAAAAGAAAAAGGAGAAAAGAGAAATTGAGTGTGTACTGACCGTCCCATGTTATGGGGGAGTGCAATGAACAATAAAGGGAATCTTTGTACTTTCTAATTGAGCACAACAATCTTGGGAGTCAAACAGTCACAAAAATGGTAGTGATTTTAAAATGGAGGGCCAAAATTGAATCTAAAACATCCCAATTGGATCTGTACCAGAAAATATAAATTTCTCACCGTTTTTATTAGTGGGGACTAATTCATGTTTCCCAGTCCTTTACTCTACCTAAGTATATTTTCACTCAAATAAATCATTATTTAATTGACACATATATATTATACTCTCTTATTTTACTATACAAGCATACAAAAGTTTTCATAAGTTTGATATACAAAATCATTCAATTTTTTTTTTAAATTAGCATCACACTATAGTAATAATCCACAATTTTAACTTAATACATTTTGAACACTTGAGTTACCCTAATCAGATTAAATCATATAATATTTTTATAAATTTGATGTATTAAAATTTCTATGATTTGTACAAGTTGCACCTTCTATAGATGCGTAGGCGCATAGCTAGAAGGACAAGGAAAAACATTAACTTTCTCAATTCTCAATTAAATTAAAGTTAACTTTCAATTGTTTTTTACCTCCTTTATGATTGCTCAATACATAATATTAAGTAAGATGATCTTCGAGTCAATATCAATGGTGTAATTATATCGTACAATCCATTTCATCCTTATCGTCCCCCGTGATTGTATTGTTATGGAGGTTTTCTCTCTTGTGAGTTTAAAGGTGTAAGGTATCAACTATCTTCTTTACACGGATGATCCATTTTGCATGATCAAGTTGTTCATACCTGATTTTAAAGCTTTGAAGAGAATCCTTATTCTTTTTCAGACATGTGTTGGTTTAAAGGTAAACATCTACAAATCTGAGGTCCGATCGTGACATTATGACTGCTTAAAAAGTGTTGTTTATTTGTATATTTGGAAATGTTGCTGCCCTAATTGACCATAGGCTTATGCAAAAACATGTGTACGGATCCCCATACTCTAGTTGGTATATGAAGCATGGTTAAGTGAAGCATTTCAAATGGCGGCATCGGGATTTGAGATATCATGTCGTTCAATAAGGCTTTGTTGTCCAAATGGTGTTGAAGATTTAGTTTGTTGATCCAGGCTATGTATGTGACTGATTAGACTAAGTAGCTAGTTCGATAGATCTATACATATCTCATATAGATCTTGTGTTAAGAAAGGAATTAGATCAAATTGTTAAGGGTGTGAATCTTTGTCAAATTGCTTCATTGGCACTATTTCAACTTTTATTGTATTTTTTCTTGTGGAAGTAGAAGTGGATTCTTGTGACCCCCCTTCCCAGGTCCAACCTTTTCTTATGGAATACTATTAATTATGGGATTCTAACTTTATTAAGACCAAGGTCATACTTGTATTCTCATACCTACATGTGAAGTTTGATTTACACAAGTGAAGTTCTCCATTATAGTGTATTTATATCTGTTTTAGTCTACCTAAAAAATGTTATAGAGTACCTAGTACCTCACGATTCCATTCAAAATTGTAAAGGTAAAATTTAAATTAATTATCTTCTATTTGGTAAAAAAACAAATTATGGGTCATGTATATCAATATTATTTTATAGATTCAAATAACTCACCTCCAATCATATATTATTTTATCAATGAAATTATTCAAAATATCAATATAAATATATATATTAATTACAAGTTTCTAGTGTCTAGAAAATGGTTTAATAGCGACGGTAGAAGTATTCGTAACTACTTAATGATAATGTGAAATATAAAAAAACATAGGGGCGAAAAGTAGTGTCGCTATTTTTCAAATTACAGCCATCAAGGTAAATTTCCACGGTAATCAGATCCGTCACTATATGTTCTTTTTCTAATCCTACTGTCGCTAAAATAAATATTTTAATTCAATTGTTATTCAAAGGTTGGAACTTGGATCGTTTTTATCCAACTGGACTAAAATTTTTAACATATTAGGCTTGAACTATCAAAAATTTTAGTAATTTAAGCATTTTCTCAAATTGACAAAATGTTCATAACATTATTTTAACGTATTATTTTTTGTTTTTTATAATTAATTTGAAACATTTATTGGAAGAATGATTTTTAAACTAAATATTTTTTCAAGATCTAATCACTACAATCTGTCCAAGATGGTTTGGATGACTAAAAAAGTATGGAGAAAATATTTAAGAAAATTCAAAGAAAGAGATTATTTTTTTATAAAATTTTAAAACAGAAAAGTGATTTATCAATTTCAACGTATGTGGGTTTAAATTGAATATTTGTTCAAGATATATAGGTTACCAACATTCCAATGCAATTTGAATGTATTAAAAATGTGTGTAGAAAGAGTTGGAAAAAATTAAAAGGAAAAAAATTGGTATTACTTTTTAAAAAATACGATAAATTAATTTACAAAAAAAATTACTACGATAAAATATTAAGACAAGTATTCTTTCGTCTAGGATAAACCTCAAATGGCTAAAATTGTGATAGGTCGTCCAACCTCGTATAGCACAATACAAAGTTCGAACCTTATTTGATAAAATCGACTCAAATTCGAGCCTCGAAATTATTTTTATATTATGATTTTTCTTTATAAATTATAGTAATTTTTAATAAAATAACAAATGTAAATATTTCCAATTAATATTAATAAAAACATTAAAAAAAATGCCTTCATAAAACACATATAAGAATGATTTTCATTTCAAATATATTGTATCAAAAATGTTATTTTGATAAACTTTAATTTACAATAAACAAGGGAATTAGTAATCAAATAAAATTGTTTCCTCTATAAATAGCTCATCATTCAACCAGCTTACAACCCACCCACAAACAACATTCTCCTTACCTATCTAGCTCCATTAAACCCCATTTTCTCTCTCGATCTCTCCCAATGGCCAGATCAGTGAACTCGAGTTTCATTTTAATGGTCTTACTTGTTTTGATGATCATCATAAGTTACTCTGAAGGAAGACAACTGAAAGAAGAAGGGAACAATAATAACAAATGGGCTGCCATTGGAGAAAAAGAGAACACCCAAACCAAGCTGGTGGTCCCTGCAGCAACAACTTCCACGGTGGTGCCCCACAGAGTCGCCGCAGAAAGTGACGATTTCCGACCAACTGACCCAGGACATAGCCCAGGTGTAGGTCACTAGGGTTCTTCATTAATCATATTAATTATGAATTAACTAGCTATATATATATAGTTAGTATAAATAAGATGAATTAATAAATGTTGGTAATTATGGAATGTAGTTGTTTAATATTATTATTTGTTGTCTAGAAATTATTTAAGGTTTCGGATAATCTAAGTAAGGTCTAGATTACATATGAATATTAATGTTGTATGGAAGACTAGCTAGCTTCATTGTTCTAGTTAATATTAATTAATTAAGATTGATCATATATATAATGTGTGTGTTATAATAATTTATCTACTAATTTTTATCTGAAATTGTTTTTTTTTTTTAAATATTTAGCTAGGAATTTGTTTGCTCCTGAGATTTTAGATATTTTAAGTTAAAAATAATAATTAATTTATTCACCAAAATAAAATACTCTTAGCGTGCTTTTATTAAATTTAAATTTCAATTTAAATAGAAAAAATACGATTTAGTAATTAATTTTAAAAAAATATCAAATAACATTTTCATTTATAAACAATATATTATTTCAAAATAAGATTAAAAAAATAATACCAAGAAAATCCAAGATTATGCTAGCCTAGTTGTATTATGTAGGTAATATATCTGATTGATTCAAGAAAATAATATATGATTGATTCAACTTATTTGTTACCATTATTCATTAATTATGTAGGTGACATTAATTAATTTATTTGCAGCTTAAAATTTATTTGGTAGAAAAAACTTTAAGTATGTTTGATTCATAATTAATCGTATATATAGTTGTTAATTTTCAGTCGTGATATCAAACTAGCCCAAGAAAAAAGAACGATTTTTTTATTTAGGTTCTTGTTTGATACTAAGTTATGGAAAGTTGGTTAATTTAGTTTTAAAATTTAATTAAAATAATTGTTTAAAAAAAATAAATATAAATTATTTTTAATATTTTAATTATAAATAAATTGATTTAATTGATAAAAATATAAATAAAATTATTGATTAATTATTTAAATAACAAATAGATAATTCAAATCCTTAAAGAGGCAAGTGGATTTGAGTGGTTCACTCCTCAACAGTGGGAGCCAGCCAGCACTTATAGGTTAAATTGATTATTTTCAAATTATTTTGTTAGGTTAAAATTATTTAAAAACGAATTATTTAAGTTTAAAAGGAAATAGGAAAGATAATTATAATCACATTCATCTATTTATTAAATAAAATATTAAAAATAAAATATATTTACTTTTAAAAAAAAATATATTATATAATCATATCTTTATAGTTTTTTTTTTAAAACAAAAGAATACATAGTCTCAAAATCAACCCCCTATCAATATTTTTTAAATAATTCAAGTATTATTTAAAAAATCTCTATATCCTAATAAAATCAAGTAATATAATTTTATAATAAAAAAATTATTAGTATTTTAAAAATAAAGATTATAAGTCAATGATTTAAATATTAAAATGAAATGATTAAAAACAAGTCTTTCCATGGAACATATTTTTTAATTTCCTCTCTCTTTAATGATAGAGAGAGAAGAAAATCTTCTACAGAATCATTCATTTCCATGAAATTTCCCTCCCCCAAATGAAAATAGTAAATGAAAATAATATTTACACTATTCGAGATACTTTCTCCAATAGTCTTTCGTACGCAAACCCAAATTAGAATTAAGGATTATATATATATATATATATATATATATATATATGTTTGTATGGTTTATAAAGTCAAATCTTTTTATAAAACTTTAATTTAATCTTTTAATTTTTAACTTAAGTCAATTTTATATATTTAATTTCTTATATATTTTATTTGTTTATGAACAATTTTCTATTTTTATCTTATATATTTTAACATATTTTAAGTATCATAAATCTAAAAATTGAAAGAAAAAAAAAAAGCTAATTTTATTAAAATAAAACATAAAATAAAAAACAATAATCAATTGCAAGCTACAAAATTTAAAAAAAAAAAATTAAGGCTTCTAAATTAATGATGTTTAATTTAATTTTTTTTTATGTATAAATTATTAATTTATAATTAATTTTATCATAATTTTCTCTAATAAGCATGGGTTTAAAAAAATATTTAGTCCAATTTGTAAGGTGATAAATATATATGTAGTATTGAAAAAATAAAAAAAATGTGTGTAAACATCAATATTCTTCTTTTGAGTTTTTTTAAGTTTGAGATAAATTAATGTTTAATGTGGCATTTACTGCATTTTATTTTAAGAATAAATTTTTGGGACCTCGTACTTGTTACATACATGTTATTTAAATAATTTATAATTTAGAGCATCAGCTGTGCACAAGACTCCCGCCCTCTTATCTAAATAATTTAAAGATGAATTTTATTTATAATATTTTAAATAAATAACTAATTTATATTATTATAACTGATATTCCTATATTATAGAAAAATTTGAGAATTTAAACTGTTAATATAATTAATAAAAAATATATATTAATTTATTTAAAATATATATTTATTAATTAAATATATAAGTAATATTCCTATATTATAGGAAAATTTGAAAATTTCACCCTAAAACATGTTAATATAATTAATAAAAAAAATATATTAATTTATTTAAAAAATATATTTATTAATTAAATATATATATAATTAATATTAAATAAATTGAAATATAAAATATTTTTATAATTTAAAATATATTATAATATTAAAAACATTAAGAATAAATTTGAGAATATATAACTAATATTCGAAAAATTCGGAAAATTTGAGAATATATATAACTAATATTTTTATATTATAATAAAATATAAAATATTTTTATAATTTAAAATATATTATAATATTATTATAATTAATATTCCTATATTAATAGCAGGAAAAAATATTATAATTAAATATATAATTAATATTCTTATAATATATTATAGAGTATATTATATTATATAATTATGAAAATATCAGAGTAAGGCATAGAGGGCACTGCCCTCTTTTTGCTTTTATCTACAATGCAAAAAATGAAAAAAAAAAAAAAGTGCGGGCAAATGTCATGCACTGGAGATGTTCTTAAAAACATCATATCATCATCCTTCTCCTCCATTATATTATTCAATTCAATACTTGAAATATCAAAATATTAAAATATTTATTATTTTAAATTATTATTTATTATTTTATTATTATATATTAATACATGTAAATCTTTTTGCCAAAAATATACCCACCTCAAAATTATCACAAACTATTTAAATAACCTGAATTCAAACAAGGTTTTACCATTGTTTAGTTTTTGGATTATTTGAATAATCAAAATTAAAATTTATTGCATCACTTTTCTTCTCACATATTATATTATTTAATTTATTAATTAAAATATTAAAATATTTTATATTTTAAATTAATTTTTTTTATAAAAAAACTTAAAATATATAGTATAACTAATAAATAAAGTGATTTGATTGATGAAATATAGTATAAAATAATGTTTGAATATTATTGTTTAATTTTTTTAATAAACCGACCCTACAAGCTCTAATTGTTATATGTCGTTACAAAGAAAAATTGTATTAAATTAAGTTTTTTACTTCTTAATATTAAAATATTATAAAGATTGCTAAAATGACATAAAGAAGTAAGTAAAGAATTGAAAGTGAACCATATGAATTATTCAACTCATTTAACCGAAAGTATCCAAATTGTGAGTTGCTAAAATATTGAAAGGTAACTTTTCACATTTGTAAATTTAACTTTGATTTTTAACAAACTCAAGGATGGGAAAGTTATCATTCCAAAAGAAAATTTTATTAAAAATAAAAAAGCCAGTTAAGGCTTAAAATATACACACATATTATAAGGCATGAACCACAATGTGAATAATGGAGCTAATTCCATCATCAAAAGAGTTTATTTCAACTTTTTAGATTTAGAGTTTTTACTTTTAATTTTGTAGGGTTTCCCTCCTTTGATGACACACTTTTATTAACATGACTTTGGATCTTTTTGTATTTCACTTTCTCAAAAGAAATTTTATAAAAGATTTGTATTTTTCCTACTTTTTGTTGGTGGAAATAGGGCCCACAAATAGTAGTTGGTGTAGCTTTTGAGCACCCTCTTCGACTTTCAAATTCCAATATATTAAATAATAGCAATACTCAAGTTAACACATAGAAAATGTATTGATTCAATTTTTAAAACATATTAGGTTGAATTCAATAGGAATTTTGACAAACAAATGTCATTATTATTTTTTAATGTATACATAGTTAATGTATATTTTAAAATATTGTTTAATCAATATCTAATAAAACATTTACAAAAAATTGTTTTTAAATTTTTTTAAAAAAATGTCCAAACTCAGATCTAGCTCCGGATCTGGGTGTTTCCGAACAGGGTTTTTATTTTTAATTTTTTTTAGTGAGAATTAAAGATGAAAGATTTTGTTTAAATGATATCCAGGGCCGGCCCTAGGGTAAGCCCGGCAAGCCCTCGGGCTAGGGCTAAGGCAGCCCACTCCCCATGGTAGTCCTTTTGTTAAAAATATTAAAATATTTAGATATACTTATTGCAATTTTAAACTATGGTAGTAGCTTGGTGATTCAAGCTATACATTTAAAGTTTTAATGTGGTTATGGGTTCAAGTCTTATCAAAAACAAAAAAAAATTATCGATTTTTAAAATTAGACTTAGGGCAACAAAAAATATATCGAACTTTTTCTACCGAGGCTAGGGCAGCCCAAATCTCGGGGCCGACTCTGATGATATCCAACTGGGAAAAAAAGCAGTTAAGTAATATTTGAGTAAATTAAAAATAATAATAATGAATGTAGAAACAGTCACAAAAAGCAAAATAAATAAAATTAGACAAGTTAAATTGATAGATACCAATATATAATAGATATAGGTGAATGAGATTAAAAATAAAATAAGAAATATAAACAAGTAACTTAATGTGCACTAAGCTAAATACATAAAGTAAAATGTATCTAGACCCAAAGATACAGAGAAGTTGGCAACAATCCACATTTGTTGGATCATAACAAGTAAACATAATACATTAAAGTTATTTTATGACTCACAAAAGCCGCCAAAACAGACAATATTAAGAAGTGAAACATGTGTTAATTAATCTCCATAGAGTTACTAAAGGCTTGTTTGTTTTCCCTGTTATTTGTATCTTCACTATTTCTTTGTAGTATGTTAATGTCGATCTTAGAGGGTATATATATATATATATATATATATATATATATATATATATATATAAATTTGTATGTCGATCTTAGAGGATATATATATATATATATATATAATGTTTCTATTATTGCTTGTTTTTTTATAATTAAGAAAATATCAGTTCTTTTGTTTTTGATACATCTTTTGTTGTCTTTGATCATCTTCATGTTAGCTTTGTTTTCCTATGTTGAGTAATTCAAATGAGAGACACATGTTTGACAATAAATTTTATTGTAATGTGTAACATGCTATTTTTTTTTGTCATCAGTTGTAGTTAATTAAGGGTTATTTTTAATTAAAATATAAAATTATTTAATAATAAATTTTTGAATAGGTAACAATCTTGAGTTTATATATGTCCCCATCTTGAGGAGGAAGAACCCAAAACAATCTTTATCAAATATATGACAATTAGATAGTAACAACTCCAATGCAAAGGTATTCAACTTTTTAAAATAAACAAATGCCATGAAGACTATCATAATAAGTTCAAAGTTAATGTAAAGCAAGTTAGTGCATTAATTAAGCTTATATTAAAAAGATGTTTTTGATCATATTTGGTATTTGTTAAGTAATGTCTAAGCAAATTGGATAGGTTAGATATGTTATCGAATATCATTGAGAATTTTAACTACTAATTCTTTAAAATTCAGTAGTTAAAAATCATTTATTCGCTAAAATTAAATAGTTAAATTAGTGATATTATAAATTATTTATTTATTTATAAATGTCACGGAGATAATAAGTTAACGACATTTAAAACTATTCTAACAAAACGATTATATTTAACAATAATAAGCCTCAAATTGTGAGGTTTGAAAAAAAAATATCGTAAATCTCAATTCACTCCCAATAACCCAATAAGTAACCTAAATTTGACAATTCAGTCATTAACTGATTTATGACATTTGTAAAAATATAAAAATTATATTTTTTTTTTGATTTTTCAACTATTCTCACCCATCACACGTTTTATAAAATATTCAAACCAGATCCGATAGTTTGAAACGCATATATATTCAAAACATACTAAATTTAAAAGTTAAACGTCTAGTTTGATAAACCGAATAAAAATTGATGTCATTTCAAAGTTATGTAAAAAAAATTAAATACAAAATTTATATCTATTCGAATTTCTCAAATCTTTTATTAGATCATATATTTTTACAAAATAAAATACGTAAATTTAAACCAATGTATATTCCATTTAAAAATAATACGTCCAAAATGTTTATAAATATCATTTCATTTACGAAGATGTCGAATAATTAAAAAAACAAAAATGATATGTTATAATAAGATGATAGTCGTATTTGTCAATTTTTAAAAAAAAAACTGAAATTTATATAGCAAAGTTTGAACTTTATTTTATAAATAGAAATGATTGAAAGAAAAAATTTTGGAGAAAAAATTAAACAATTTGATTTGTTAAAAAAATAACAAATTTTATATCTCTTCACTCTTTTCTCACATTTTATCATATAACAGCTTGTTTTCTCCAATCTCTCCCAAATTTTTAACTCATCACTCTTCATTTATAAAACTATTCAAATTCAAATACCAAATAATAATATAAGAGAAAAATAGTGTCATATAAAGTTAAGTAATAAAAAAAAATTAGAAATAGTGTCTACTTGTATGGGGAGTGCAATGGACAATAGAGTGAATCATTGTACAATTTGTACTGTACGTTTAATGGAGCACAAGAATCTTGGAAGTCAAACAGACAAAAATAGTAGTTATTGGAAGGCCAAAATTGAATTAAAACATCCCAATTGGATCTCCACCAGAAAATATATGCACAATTGTGCCTTTGAGTTTTTTTAAATAATTTTACAAAAATAATTTATCATCTTTTTATTATTTTTTTCATCCATCCTTCAATCAAAATATTATATATATATTTTTTTTATTAAATATAAACTTTCAAAATATTTTTATCTTAAAAAAACTCATTTTTAAAATTAACTCATGAATATGTTTGAGCTTAATCAAGGAAATCTTGTGTCTTTGTCAACCAGCTTTCAGTAGTGGGATTAGTTAATGCTTGTTTTTTAGTCCTTTACTCTACCTAAGTATATTTCCACTAAAATAATAATAATTAATATTTAATTACCATTTTTTTTCCTTCACAATGATATACCATCTTTGGTAACTGAAAATGAAATTAGAGGTGCTAAATAAAGGAATCAGAATATGAATGTAATTGATAAATGCGTGGAGGAAGAATGAATATAATTAATAGAAAGGTAGTTTTTGGTTTGGGGGAAGAATCACTATTAATAATATTTTATTTGTATAATAATTAATAATTTTTATATTTATTTTTTTATACATTTAATATATTTATAAACTTTATTAATTTTATTTATTCTATTCCTATTATTACTCAATTAAAAATATATAAATAAATAAATTCAATATATATATATATATAAATAAATAAATAAGAAAAAAGAGAAATAATTAGTTAAAGTAAAAAAATATTGTAACCCCAGGAATCGCCCTCTTAGTAGCTTAGCACGTGTAGTGGACGCATGGCAATATGGGGGAATATCACGGGAGGCTCGAGAATATCGTTCATTAACATTCATGTCGATTTGTCTTTGTTCACTAGGTAAAGAATCAATTTCTTCAGAAACAACTTTCCACCTTTCGATGAAAACCACAAATTTCTCTTTCTCGCCTTGTTTCACATTCTTGAGCTTCTTCTTAGGTCGTTCTAAGCTAAGATGCATGATGCAACGTTCTATGAAGGCTAATGCGAGTTCTTCGATAGTTTGAATATAAACTATCTTCTTTTGGTGATATCAACGCATGACCGCTTTATCTAAATACTATGGAAATAGATGAAGGACAATTGGTTCTCCCAGGTATAAAGGTGTCATAGCCATTGTGTATATCTATAAGAAAGTAGTAGGGTCACTCTTGCCTACGGACTTTGACAAAGAGGACAGTTTTATCCCAAATAAGATGATTGCTCGTTCAATAGTTTTCATAGCATTTTTTCAATCATGGTGTTCATCCAAGCTATATTTGGTCAATTGATTGAGCTGATCATGGAACTTGGCCTGGTTAGTATTTTACTAAGCCATTTGGACCTCGTATTTCGTAGGGGGAATGATCATAGGATTCGCGCCTTCTTGGGAATTAGGGTTATCAACAACTTCTGGTTGAGTCCTTGCTGACCTATTATCATCTTTAGGAGGCTCCTCATAGAAAGAGGTTTCATTGATATTACGACGAATTTGAAGATTAATCCTGATTGGTGGGATAATAGGTGGAACAACCTGTTGTGGTTGTCGTGACGAGGATGGTTGTTCCTGAACTGGAATAACAAGCTTGGTCATCAAGTTTGTTAATGCTGATAGTTGTTCCGTCACTAGATGAAGAGTAACCTTTATTTCAGCAAACTCAGTTGGAGATGCTATATCCTTATCATTCTTTAGAGTTCCTTCGGCCATTACTTGGCGCATAAAACGTCCAGTTCTTGGATTTCTTCTTCGTGGGGCCGTACTTGTTCAAAGTGAGTAGAGGACTACGATTGTAAAGAGAGAGATGAATATTTTGTAGATGTAATAAAATACAAATGCAAATGCAATGAAAGGAAACCTAGACAGATGATTTGATTATAACAAACATAGATTTGTATACAAACATGAGTCGCAGCGTTTGTTACAGACATACTCTTCTATTGATAATTGATATTTTTCAAAAGAGTTTAAAGGGAAAAAAGTGCTTGATAAAAAGTAAAAATTTCTAAGTCTAGACATAGTCTTCCACGATATTAGCATCTTCTTACGCTTCAGTTCTCTAGGCTTTCTCATACTGATTGTACATAATTTCCAAATATTTCCTTCGCTTTGGATAGATATTCATCTGAAAGGCATCGTGCCATATTCCGAGGTATTTTGCATAGATCCTTCGGTTTATAGGTCTATCTACTACGACATCAGCTTCAATGTGGCTATAACCATATTGCCTAAATAGGTCATGGATGTTATAGTAGGTAACCCATTCCAAACTCATGAGCAGAATGATTGGCTTGTCATCCATCATGAAAGTCAATTTTCTAATGTGATACTAGGGAAGGATGTCCCAGATTTCATCATCGTCTTGTACCGAGAGTTCAAGCAAAGTTTCCTTCATTCTTTGGTATTAAATGGAAGGGGATAAGATGTAGTTAGGCAGAACTAGCGGTAGGCGCTTGAGCTTGTCAAACAACCAGATGTAGAGGATTAAGGGGGAACCCCTTTTACTCATAGTGGAAGATCCATATGAGTTGTTCAAGCCCATGAGTGTTTCTGCTAAGATAATACTAGAAGGATCTTTATTGTCTTTTCGCAATTGATGTGCTACCTCTATGATTCTTGAGGAAGGTTTATCATTTGCTGGAGCTATGAAGAAATGATCCAACATGACTGACATTGTGATCATAGATGATCCTACTCTTATAGGGATTTCTCGATCTTTGATTTCCATTTCGGTCCAAGCCTAAAAATTGATGTGCATGCCGACAATGATGGCATTGGAGGTTGTTTCAGAGTAGATATACTCCTTTTGTAAAAGTTTTCCGATAGACATCGAGTCTATAAATGACTTTAAATGTATAAAGTTTTTGTTATCTATCATTAAGATATCTCAAAATTCTTCTATGGTTGAGCATATAGTCCTACTACCGAGGACATAGGCTATTTTATCGATATTCCACCTTTGTTGCATCTCCATCATGAAGTTGGAGTTTACTTTGCATTTTAGGAATCTCATGATGAGGTTGAGGCCGTAATCTTCAAAGTACCATCGATTGGCGTGGAAGTGATCTACCTAGGGGACTAGCTAAATATCCATCAGCATTGACATCATGGATGAAGGTTTGAATTTGTCGAGGCCTTGTTGTTTAAACACGTCGATTTTTGGTTGGGTAAAGTAACCATGTTTTGTGTGCTAAGGTTCTGTCGATGTTTAGGTTGGAATCTCTCCCCACCATCGCTAAGGTCGCATCATAAGTGATGTATCAAAGTTGATAGGGGGGATCCACTTCGGGTTTCTAGTTTTTCTTCACGCAACATCTCTCGATCACAGACCGATACTATCGGTCTTCACGTAATTCATAGGAATATAGAATTCTAATATGGTACTCCTTCACATAATCTTGGGTGATATACCCGTTTTAGGGTTTAGCAATTATTAGGGTAGAGCCTAAGTACCTTTTAGGGTGATGGACCCTATAAGGTGAACTATTGTGAAGGTTTATAAATGTTATTAATAAAAAATTATATAGCCAAAGTTTTGTTTATTTATTTTTAATTAAAAATTAAATAAAATAAGTTAGGTCCCCAGCAGAGTCGCCAATAAAGTTGTAACCCCCAGGAATCACTCCCTTTATAGCTTAGCACGTGTCGTGGACGTGTGGCAATACGGAGAAATATCGCGGGGTCTCGAGGTTTGATGCATTTTAACCTTGGTTGCGTGCTAGACATCTTTTAAAATGAAACATTTAGTTTTTAAAAAATTTTAAAAATAACTGGAGCAGTAGAAATTAATCATGTGAAAATAATTAATTCTTGTTCAAAACTTAATAATCTGGGAGGTTAAATAATAATTTAACCAGAATCGAGTTTAAATTAATCAAACATAATTAATTTAAAAGATTATTTTTTTAAATATTAGATTCACCAAATAATTTTATAAAAATCAATAAAATGATACGGGTATAAACGTATTTATACCAGAGTTTTTTGAAGGGGTTTGTTGTTTGGTTACTCTCGGGAAATGACTTTCGAGATATGTCCTCCGTGCCCGCTTAAGTACGGTTTTAATTTTTCTAAAATAAACAAAGTCTAGCTACGATAAATTTATTAATAACATTATTTCTTTTAATTAATAGTCTAGGGGTCCTAAAAATTGATAGATTTAGATTGCGTAAATAATTGTACAAAATTATTTAGAAGGACATACCTATGATTACGTTGATAAAACACAATGTTAAAACCCTGAAAATATCAAAAAAGTGTTAGGATTTAAAAATAAATTTAAAAAAGGTCCTTAGCCAAAATATTGGTTTAGAAAATATCTCGAGAATATAAAAATATCATTTTTTGATCGTTCGAGATTATTTGAAAATGAATTCGAGTCCAAAATTATAAAAATAATTTTTAATTTTGAAAAGTTGAACTAAATAGGCCTTAGGACCGGAGTCCTAGTGTTTGGGTTCGGGTTTTGTGATTTAGGCTCGGACGGGCTCAGATTAGACTAGGATGATCTGGACTAGGGCTTGGGCGCATAGGTCCTTGGATTCGGAGGGCTCAGTCCTTAGTTCGGGAGGCTCGATCCTGGGTTCGAAAGGCTCGGTCCAAGGCCTGAAAGGCTCGATCTCATGTCAAGTTTATCGGTCTATGTCCTAAGTTATATGGTTAGGTAGTTCTAAATCCCAGGGTTAAAAGTACTCGGTCCTAGGTTAGGATAGAACTCGGTTCTTAGGTTAGAAAAATTAGTCATATGCTAAAGGGAGTGTTTGGCCCTAGGCTATAAAACTCGGTCGGGTCTCTCGTTCTTAGGTCTTGGGAATCGGTCTTGGGCTCGGTCCTTCCTCAGGAACACATGGCCTAGGCTCAAGAACATCGGTCATAATCCTTGATCCTAGATCAAGAATACCGGTCATCAATCTTTGTCCTAACTAAAGAACATCAGTTCTTGGTCTCGGTCCGGACCGAAGATTCTTGGTCTTATTTTCGATCCTGGTTCTAGGACCGAGTGTTCTTCATTTGGTATGAAGAATTTGCAGATCTCATAACTTTTGATTCAAATTATGAAATCAATATTTGTAACTTAAAGTTAGTTAATTTGATTATGAAGAATAAAAGCTCTAACCTAAATCACGATCATTAGAACTCTACAAAGGTCAACTTTTAAAAATTGTTTTTAGGTCAAATTTTGGGATCTTTCAAATTAGGCCATTTCAAGGTCTGATTTTGTTCTATTAGCTTTGAAATGATGAACATAGTTAAAAACAACCAAAACATGAACAACATTACATCATTACAACAATTCTTGACGATGAAATTCAAATTCAAATTTTCAAAAATATAGTTTAATCAAACATGATCAAAATGATATTACAGTGATTGGGAAATCATATGTTAGGAAACTATTTGAATCAAATTTCAAGCCTAAAAACTCAAGAACACCGATTTCAAAAAATCCAGATTTTCAAATTGATTTTTCGAATATCTTGTTTTAAGTTGATTTTATCAATTCTCTTTGAACATAAATTTTATACATGATATATTTTGTGATTCTAAATAAAGAACACACATAATTAAGCCCTACAACCGATCAGACTTGAAAATTTTGAAAAAAATTCAAATCTTTAATCACAAATCGATATACAAAGGTTCTAGATTCATACCAACAACTAGAGAACACTCATTGAATGTGTTGGAAGCTTTCCAGAAGCCTGGATCGAAGTTGTGATCATCGGAGAATGTATTTACAAAAACTGTTCTTGGCCAGAATTTGAATTCTTCGATTTTTGGTGTAATATGTGTGAATTGTTTGATGTTTTGGTAGAGGAACAATGTGGGACTATTTATAGCAGCTTTAGGTCGGTTGGGGAGGAACAATTCAAGTCAAATTTGTTGATCGACGAACTTATCCCTAATTCTTATTCAAATCGTGGCAGTCTAGTTATAGGGCGATGTGTCCAACCTAGGTATAGGGCTATTGAAGGCGATGATAAGGCTAAGATAAGGGTGAAAAATCAGCGGATAAGGTTGAGAAATGAAGGCGCTAAGCCTTCTAGAAGAAACGCGCTGATCAGTCGTGATTCTGACGAGCGTTCGACTTGGTGAAGAATACTACCCAAAAATGGTGTCGTTTGTGGCACCGTTAGGCATTCCGTCCCATCCGTCAGCGTTTGGGCTAACAGGTTTAATTCACCTAGTTAGTTAATCCAGTGGAGCAGGCGCGCGTTAACTCTATTATAACGTGCTCTGTGGTTGATTCTTGGGTGCTGAATGAAAATTCAGCGCTGATCCGATGACTGATCATCCTGCTATAAAAATTAAACATAATTTTGCACATACTAGATTATTAATTTAATTTTTAATAAAATTGTTATTTGAAATCGAATTTTAATCTATTTTTGGTGTTTATTTACCAAATATTGCACAAAAAATATTTTTAACAACATAATTAAAATTATGTTCATTATTTTATTATTGGGTATTTTTGAAAATTTTAGGGTATTTATTTAATTGTTTTTAGATAATAAACTATACATAATTTATGTTTAAAATCCTAATTAAATAATTCCAACCCCTTCTTGGGTTTAATTTGGGTAAAATAAAAACAATATTTTAACCTCAAATTATTTTTAACCCTAATTTGATCTTTAATTTCTTTTTAGATTAATTTGAATATAAATTTTAAAATATTATTTGAATATTTTTATAAATAATAATATTATTTGAAAACTAGGGTACGTGAAATTTTCATGCTTACAAATACTAATAAGTTTTATATTTAATTTTTTATTCTCTTTATATATATATATTTATTAATTATTATTGATGTAATTTGGTTTGTTTATCTTAAAAAATTTAACGTGTTTATTTGAATAAAGCTATTTTGTTAATTATTAATTTATGTTGATATATTTTTGTATTTAATTTTGATATAAAAAAATTAGTATCTTATAATTATATTAATTAAACGAGAATCACTACAATTTTAAAATACCATGCTAAAAAAATAACGAAAACTAATAAATAAATATTAAATCACACCTAACCAACAAAATTTATATTATATCCACTCAAATAGAAGAAAATTCTATTATAATAATTTGATCTAAAATTTTATTTTTAATAAATTTTATACAAAATTATATGTATGAGAAAATATGAGAAGCAGCTGTCAAAAAAATATAGAGAAAAGAAAAAGAATAGAGAAGACGGTAAAAAGAAAAAAAAAATAATAATGAAGAGAGGAGAGGATGTGTGGATGAGGAGTAAAAGTGAGTGGAGAATAAATCTTATGGAGTAGAGAAAAAAATTACTGAAATGAGTTTCATTACTCCAACTTTGAGGAAATTGGATGATTATCGAGTAAAAAGAATTATTTTACTATTAATCAATTAAAACACATACCAAACATCTACATTTAATCTCTTTCCCATTCCGGAGTAAAAAAGGCACACACCAAGCACACCCAATTCTTTCTAGCACAATCTTTTAACATTGGATCTTGCTCTAGTTATACTACTTCCAAATTATTCAACAGTTAATCTTATTCAATTTCATAGAAGGATTTCCAGATTATTAAACAGTTAATCTTATTCAATTTCATAGAAGGAATTAGGGATGGTTGAATTATTTGGTAATATTGTATCAAAATAAATGAAATATTAATATGATACAAAAATTATCGACAAATAGATTGACGTTAAAATAACAAACGATTAATTATTATTGCTAAAAAACAAGCTCGTATTTTATTTTAGTTACATTTTATAAAAATCCTAATTCTATTATTACTACGATTTCATCCTAGTAAAATTGAACAATTTTTAAAATTAGCGATAAATAAATTTCATCACACTTAGTTAGTTCAATGGTAAGAGTCGGCTTAAGAGACCAAAATGTCACGGGTTTAAGTGGGGGTCATCAAGGGCGGAGCCAGGATTTACAATCTACCCGGGCTAAAATATTTTTTCTTTTTAAATAGTCTATAAAATATTAAAAAATATGAATCTTTTAAGCACAACGAAATAAAGCATGATATCAAAAGAATAAAAATACCAAAGAGAAAAAATAAAGATCTTAGGCTAAATATAAATAAAAAATAATGTGTACCTCCGTCGTTAGCATGTTTCTAACTTCTAAAATCTTCAACGGTAATGTACGGTAATGTAGATTGTTGGGATTTACCAAATTCAAAGAGATAACATGGAAAAAATACATTATCCCTCGAATGAGAGTACTCTAACCATGGAAATTTTTTAAATCAATAGTACGTATTGAATACGATGTTGTTTTTCCAAATTCAAATCTCGGATACTCTGACAACATAGATTGATATGGCATCATTTTAATATAAGTTCGTCTAAATACGCAATCCAAAATCTCGTTGAAGGGTAATTTCATTAAACTAACCTATTTGAGATTTAGAAGAAGATTTTAAATTCTCATCAAAAATTACTGAATTTGGTTTAATTGGCTCAAATAATGAAGCATTATCAATTTTTGGTTTAAAAAATTTAAAATATTATTTTTTCTCTTTCTCTCTGAATTTGACATTAAAAAAGTTATTATTTTCAAGATTCTCAACCTGTATATAGATTAGATACTAAGAAAAATAACATCGGAGCATTAATAATATAAAAACCATTCACATAAAAAAAAATGACTATAAAATTGAAATTATACAAATCTGTTGAGAGAATGAATTTAAATCTAAGCCGCCAAAATACGATTTTCAGATTTAGCCTTAATAATTATAGAAAAAAAATTCAATCTTTAGTTTGTACAAACTATTATTGTTAGGGATATATATTTTTAATTAAGCAGAATAAATTATATGTAGATTAATAATAAGTAACCGAGTTTAATTAGGAATGAATAAGTTATGATTTTTTAATTAGGAATAAATAGATCGTATATTATTGAGTTGAATTATTTATTTGGGAATTAATAAAAATATTGTTATATTATAAATAAATATATTATATTATAATATAATAAATTAGTATTGATAAATTAGAATTTGTTTAATTATATATAAATATTTATATAATATATTAGTATGATAAACTACATATTGTTTAGATAATAAATATATTATATTGGTGAGGCCTCCGGGCTAATTAATACAAAAATAATTAAATGTTATTTAATCCTATATTATATAGGATATTACTATGAGGAGGATGACTAGTCCGGGTATCAGTAGCAGTGGCGAACTTTTAAAAAAATATTATGTTATTTGAACAAATCGTCGCAATTTCTCAAACTATTGTCGCTAAATGAGTGTAGCATCTGTAATTAGACCCAGACTAATTGTTGTTTTAACTTCAGTTGCTAAAAAGATGTTTTTGGATCCTACATACTCGAGTTGGTGAAATGAAGGTTAATTAAGAGAATCATGATTTTGCAAATAATGTTGGAGATTTTAGTATAAGATTGTAATTATATGGATTATAATTCATATTAAAGTATGATTTTGGATTCCTTTATTATTATAAAAATTATAATAGTTTTATAATTATTTAATATTGAGGTATTTTTATGATAATGATTAAGATTATTTATTAAATCAATATGAATCCTTACTTTTTTTTTAAAACATAACATGTGAAAATATTTTAAAATGATATATATATATATATATATATATATATATATATATATATAAATTAATTCTGGTTAGTTTAAATGAGAAATTACATGTAACAAATAATTTATAAATAATATCTAATCATCAAAACAATTAAATAAAAAATTAAATGTTATGTATATGACAAATTTATAAAAAGAAAATTAAAATTGTATTAAAAAGATATGCAACAATCTAATGATTTTTTTTTATAGTAACAGTAACAAAAATAAAACAAATTTTATAGTGTTTCTTTAGTATTTAACTACACTAAATTGTTTTGTTTAATCTAAATATAAAATTATTAAATGTTTTTAATATAAAAAAGAACTTAAATAAAAATAAAAATAAAAAAAATTTATTTTGACCTAGGACACCCCAAATTTTGGTGTCGTCCATGTCCATGTCCATGTCCATGTGTTGATAAATAACACATAAAAAATAAAGTAATAAATGATTATTTAAATATATGACCAAAACAACTAGAAAAATACATATAAAATAAAGAAATATTATAAAAAATTTATTCTAGTGACTCTTTTTTAGAATAAAAAAAACTACATATTTGTCAATTTCATATTTTATTGATTATTATCCAATTGATCTGTCTTTTGATAATATTTTCATTTGATAAAAAGAAAAAGTTGGTAATCAAATAAAATTATTTATATAAATTTTATAACTTAATATTTAATATATATTAAATTCAACATTTCCAAAATTCCTTAGTAAACAGTGAATTTTGTCTGATAATAGTATTTATAAGGTGCAACCGTGCAAGTAAACAACTAATGGTGGGGTCAATTTGGTATGCATAAAAAATATCATTATTTGACTAAAAAAAACCTAATTAAATTTATTTTCTATAGCACAATAAAAAAATGATAATTTCCCACCAACACAATTACTCTTTTTTAAAGTTAGAGAGACCCATTAAACCTTTGTTCTCTCCATCACTCTCACTTGAACTGCACTAACAAAATTCTATAACACTTTTTATACAAAATATAAATTAAATAAATCACTTATAATAGTGTGCCTCCTGTTGCACATTTTCTCTATAAATAGCTTACCATTTAACCGGTTTACAATCAACTTGAAACAAACAGTCATAGCTACCTCAATTAAACCCATTAATAATTTATTATCTCAAACACACATACAAAGAATGGCTAAATTGGTGATCCCGGTTATCATTTTAATGGTACTTTTACTTGTTTTTATCATCTCTGAAGGAAGACAACTCAAAGAAGAAGAGAAGACTGTGGATTCTGACAAATGGGTTTTCATAGATAACACAAAATCCCAACCCCAGCTGGTAGTTGTCCGGCCATCAACATCCACCGCGGTGCCGCCTCCTCGCAGAGTCGCCGCAGAAAATGATGATTTCCGACCAACTGACCCCGGCCATAGTCCCGGTGTTGGTCATCACTAGGTTGTTATTTATTAGACAGCTACCCCACAAGACAACATTAATGCAGCTGATCGATCATCCTCAAATGTTGGAGAAATCATTTCTTATTTTTATTATACAATATATATTAAATAAGGCAACGTGTAGTAGTTTAATATTAATTATTATTGTCTAGTATAAATTATTTAAGGTTTCGGATAAGTTAAGGTAAGCACTGGCATGACTAGATTACATATATTAATATTGTTGTAAGGAAAACTAGCTACCTACTTAGCTAGCTTTATTCATGTACTCCTCTTTAATCTTGTTAATATGTATTTAAAGATTAATATGTATTGTATAATAATTTATGCGAAATTGTAGTGTTTTACTTGGGTTTAATCATCTTTAGGGGCGATATAATTTTAGTTGTTATTGTAAGAAAACAAATATAAATTAAATTACTATTACCTAATCAAATTTGCTAGAGTTCCTTTGATATGGGTTTTTTAGATTTTATTATTTCACATAAGTATATTTACTAATTTAATTAACTAAAATAATTTTATTTTATTTTAAATAATTTTAAATATAAAAGTATATTTTAATAATTAAACAAATCAAAATTCTAACAAGACCTACTTTTTTTTTATCAAACAATATTTTTCTTAAAAAAAAATCTAAAATAAAACATACAAGATTAAACGAGATCCTAAAATGAAAGAGATTTTATTAGCGGATATAATTTATGAATTGATGTAATTGTGTTGGGAGATTGTTAATCATTAAGATGGTATCATGTTATAGAGTTATAAAAAAAATTATACCAACTTATTGGCAACACTATCAGCACTTCTCATATTATAGAATGTGATCATCATATGTTTTGTAACTTATTTATTTCATTATGTCAAACCAAGTGTTAGAACAAATTTCATATTGATTCTCAATTTGAAATAAACCCTGATAAAAAAAAAAACTTATTATGATAAATAATTTATAATAAGTTCTGACTAATTAACTTTTTTTAATAACTCCAATTTTTTTTTTTTTTACTAAAGCCATATATGAAAATATTATTTAATAAAAAAATATATTGAAACAAAAATATATATACAAACTTTATCAAAAATTTCATATAATTATTAGACATTTTTTAAAAAAAATAAGTAAAATTATTTTTTATAAGTATGAATGACAATGGTGCTGTGAATAAAGTAAAATAATCACGCTTGTGATTAATTAACTATTCTCATTTAATTGAATCTTTAAGAGTAATAAAAAATAAACATAAAGTGAAATATAAATGACACAAGAAATCAAAAATTTAATATGAAAAAATCCTCAAATCAAAATGTAAAACATGGGACTTTCGTCCAAAAAAAACTTCACTCCAATCAAATTTTAAACACGAAATAAATGAAGATAAGAGCTAAACAAATAAGAGATTTCATCTCTTAGATATGTATAGATAAGACCCCTTCCTCTAGTTTTTATAGCAGATTGAGGACAACTCAAAAGTTGTTTTCTTCTAATAAGACAATCATGTCCCTATTTAACACAAATGGGCTTCTTAAACAGACTGAACTTTTTATTACATAGTTGGGAACCCAAACAAATAATCCAACAAACTCTCTCATCACAACTATGGAAGGGTAGTTGTCAAACCCTCGGTTGAACAACAAAATTCGAAATTTCCTTTTGGTAGTGTTTTGGTAAGCATATCAATGTTATTATTATTTGTATGCGCTTTCTCTAAAACCAACAACTTTTCATCTAAAATATCTCGTATTCAATGATACCTCACATCAATGTGCTTTGATCTAAAATGAAATGTTGAGTTTTTCGCAAGATAAATCGAACTTTGACTATCACAAAAAAGCATGTATTTATCTTGCACAAAACCAAGTTCAGATAATAATTTTTTAACCCAAATTAATTTTTTTAAAACTTTAGTTCTACAATAAGTTCAGCTTCAGCGGTTGACAACACAACATATTTTATAAGCTTGGATTGCCAAACAACACCCCCCCTGCAAAAGTAATCAAATAACCACTAGTAGAATTTCTCGAATTAACATCACGTGTTGTAACGCCCGAAAAAAATCCTTTAGGTTAAAATTTCCATGAAAAGCTCGAAGTTTGAGAATTTCAACATCGATTTGCATGTCAGGAATTTTATTTTAAAGTAAAACATTAATTTTAAAAGATTTTTAATGATTCCTGACCGCTTTTGAAATTAATTAATTTCAGGTTTGTTTTTAAATAATTTGAGAATTTACGGTAATCAATTTACAATTTAATTTTTTAGAAAATCTGTAAGTTTAAAATAGTTAAGTATAATTAATTTAAAAGATTATTTATTTTGAGATAGAATCGCCAATTGATTTTTGAAAATCAATAAAAATGAAATACGTGTACAAACGTATTGACCAGTGTTTCGTTTTTGGTTCGTAGTTTGGTGATATTTGGGAACAGACTTTCACACTTCATCCTCCGTACCCATTTCAAAGAGGTCTCTACTTATAGAGTTAGTTTTTAAAAATTGGTTGCATAACGTTTTATTTTTACCGATTATTCTTCTAGTCCTAGTCATGCTTTTAAGTTTTAAAGTTATTTAAAATATTGAAACAACAATATTTAAATGTTGGTATATGTTGTTGATGATAACTAGGAAGGATTATACCTGAAATTTACAATTTTTATAATTACAATTTGATTTTTTAGAAAATCCGTAAGTTTAAAATAGTTAAACATAATTAATTTAAAAGATTATTTTATTTTGAAATAGTGTCGCCAATTGATTTTTGAAAATCAACACTAATGGCATACATGTGCAAACGTATTGGCAATAGTTTCGTTTTTGGTTCGTAGTTTCGTGATACTCAAGAAAAGGCTTTCGCACTTCATCATCCGTATCTCGTATCTGTTTTAAAAAATGGTCTTTACTTATATAGTTGGATTTTAAAAATTGATTATATAACGTTTTATTTTTACCCATTATTTTTCTAGTCCTAGTCATGCTTCTAAATTTTAGCGTTAATTAAAATATTAAAACAACAATATTTAAAAGTTGGTTCATGACGTTGATTATAACTAGGAAGGACATCAGTCAATTTTAAGGGTGTTAGGGTTAAGAAATAAACACCAAACAAGCCTTTGTCAAAATATTTTTTTTGTGGAAATATCCCAAAAATAATTTGAAATCATTTTCTAGTTTTTCGGAATTTTTAGAAAATGGTTCGGGGTTCCAAAATTACAAAAATAGTTTTGGGTTTTGAAAAGTGGAACAAAATAGGCCTTAAGACCGAATTCCTAAGCCTTGGACTCATTTTTATGGGTCAGGGTCTAAAACACTCGGTCTGGGTGTTAAGGACTCTCGGTCCTTGGCTGAGATTACTAGTTTGGGTGTATAAACCCATCGGTCATGTGTTAGTCTTGGGCTAAGTCCCTTGGTCCCGGGTTTAGGTTTTTGCGGTTCTATGTCGAGATTCCTCATTCCTAGGCTTAGGTTCAGGAATTCTCGGTCCTAGGTTGGACCTCTCGGTCTTGGATAAAAATCCTTAGTCGGACCTTTTGGTCATAGCTCAAGAACATCGATCGGACCTCTCGATCCTATTGAAATTCTCGATCTGGACAAATGATCTTCAGTCGGTGCTCTCTATCTTATGTCTAGACCTCTCGGTCCTCAAGGACACAAAAATGTAGAGTTTTTATTTTTGATTTAAGCTTGGATTCTTCAATCCAAGGGTTTGGGTAGCTTCACAAAGCTCTCAGGATAATATTGATCATCATCTCAAGGCATTAATCAACCTGCATGATGATCAAATCGTTCAAAATAGTTTGTTATCAAAATTTGGATTTTTAATTTTAAAGTTGTTTTCAAGAGAAATGAGTTATTCAATAGCTTACTTATATCTCATATATTTGATTGGTGCCAAAACAAAACACTAGCTGTTCATTTTGGGTTGGTCGAATCCAAGATTTAAGACTTTAAATGAAAATTCAAAATTTCCAAAAGCTTGAAGTTTTAATTGCGGATTTCTGTAAAATTTTGATTACAAGATGGAAAGTGGATTTCTTACCTTTGGATTGATTTAAGGGGTTATTTATAGCCTCCCAATGTCGGTTGGATGAGTCAAGTGAATTGAATCAGCCAAAATCCTTTTATGGTATTTTAGTTGTTCTTCATCAACTTGGCCGGAATAGGGATGAATCATCCCTATTTAGATAGGAGAAATGATCACTGTGGTAGGGTGTTCATTTCACATTTTGAATCAGCCGAAAATGTGGACTATCGAATGAGTTCCAAATTTAGAAAATCAAGGATTCGATTTCATCCTTATCCTTTTGGCACCGCGACGAGGAAGACGATCGGAGGCCAAAACGGAGTCATTTGCGTGCATTTGTCGTTCCGTCAGGGATCCATCAAGGCGTTGTTGTGTCTGGGCGTTCCATTAGCGATAAGACTAACATGTGTTAGCCAATCAGGTGCGGCGCGAGTGCGCGTTCTTTCCGCTATAACGGGTTACACGGGCGCGTCTAGAGCATTGGATGAGAATCCAACGCTGATTCAATGTGTGCGGTTCCGTTTGTAAGATTTCTTTCGGATTTCGGTTACACTAGATCACAATTTTATATTTATTTTAAAACCTTAAGAGTTTGTTTGAAATTAATTTTTCTTTCACCTTTTTAACTAAAATTTTGATCTTTATAAATACAAAAAAATATTAAAATAAATATGGATTTATTTTATTTTATATTTTGTATATTTTAGGGTTAAATAAATAATTTTGGGGATGAAATGGGTAACTCATTTCATCATAATTTATTTATTTTAATCCCTGATTTAAAAAAAAAAATTATTTTGAGATAAAATGAGTACAACATTTATTCCAAATATTATTTTTTTATTTTATCTATTTTTCTTAATTAGTTAGGCTTTAATTATTACAATAACTAGTCTAATTAATTGTTTTAATTGGGCTTTGGCATTGGGTTAATTATTTTGATTTTATTTATTCAAAAATAAATCAAATAATTATTTTAATTTTATAAATTGGTATGTACATTTTTAGTGTGTACGCCTACAATATTAGAGTCGGTATAACCAAATAAATTTAAACTCTTATTTCCAAGACAAGGTCTACAAATTAATACACTTCGAATATATCTCAATATCCACTTGACAACTTTCCTATGTTCATTTCCTAGATTGGAAAGGTACATCAACGACATGAATAATATCTGGACTTGTGCTAACCATGACATACATAAGACTTGCAACAACAAAACCATAAGGAATATTCTTCATATCTTCTTTCTCATCATCGTTTGAAGTACAAAGTTTATAGCTTAATTTAAAATGTGGCGCAAGAGGTGTGTCAACACTATTAAATTCGAACTTTATTTAATAAAATTGACCAAATTCTAGTCTCGAATAGTATTGATTAATATTATCTTTTATATCATGAATTGTACGTTTTAAAATTATAGTAAATTTTAATAAAATAACAAATGTAAATATCATTTTCTTTTCAAATATATTTAAACACTTGTATCAAAAATGTTATTTTTATCAAATTTCATTTACAACAAACAAGTGAATTAGTAATCAAATAAAACTGTTTCCTCTATAAATAACTCATCATTCAATCAGCTTACAACCACCCACAAACAACACTCTCCTTACCTAGCTAGCTCCATTAAAACTGATTTTCTCTCTTGATCTCTCCCAATGGCCAGATCAGTGATCCCAAAAGTTTCATTTTAATGGTCTTTAATAAATATAATCAATATAATATATTGGAAATATCATATTATATTATGATAATACTATATCTTATCTTTATATTATATTTCTAATAAATATATTATATTGATTATATTTATTAGTCTTACTTGTCTTGATGATCATCATCTGTTTATCTGTTTCTCTGAAGGAGACAACTGAAAGAAGAATGGAAGAATAGTAACAAATGGGCTGCCATTGGAGAAAAAGAGAACCCCCAAACCAATCTGGTGGTCTCGGCAACAACTTCCACGGTGGTGCCCCACAGATTCGCCGAAGAAAGTGACGAGACCAACTGATCCAGGCCATAGCCTCGGTGTAGGTCACTAAGTTTCTTCATTAATCATATTAATTATTAATTAACTAGCTATACATAGTTAGTATAAATATGATGAATTAATAAATGTTGGTATTGTGTAGAAATTATTTAAGGTTCCGGATAAGCTAAGGTCTAGATTACATATGAATATTAATGTTGTACGGAAGACTTGCTAGATTCATTGTTCTAGTTGATATTAATGTCAATCTAGCTCTTAGTTAATTAAGACTTGTCTGTTAATGTGTGTTATGATCATTTATCCACTACTATTTTTTATGTGATGCTGTTGTGAATATATATATATATATATATATATATATATATATATATATATATATATATATATATATATATATATATATATATATATATATATATATATATATATATATAAATTAGGTATAAATGGATAATGCATCGAGTTTGTATAGAATCGAGTTTGTATAGAGTTTAGGATTTTTAAGTCTAAATACAAATATAATTTAATATTATTACTTTTAAGTTTATAAGTTAAGTCTTGTTAGGATTTGTATCTCCCAAATCTACCAGCTTGAAAACAATCTGTAAAAACACAAGAACACACAGATTTATAGTGGTTCACTCAAATTGAGCTACATCCACTTCAGTCACCACCAGATTTACTATGAAGAAGAAGAAGGAATACAGAGTTTTTTCCTCACACTTTATCTTTCTAGAATTCTGTCTAACCAATGTAAACCCTTAATAATTACATATTTATAGGGTAAACATTCAGGTAATAAACCTAAAAACTTTGGTCAGGCCCAAGCCCAAAACCAAAAAAGATAAACCCAATAAACTCTGATTAACAATGAAGAGTTTATTATAAGTGTAGGCTCCATAACTCAACAATCTCCCACTTGGAGACTAACTTCATCATCTCTCGATCGGTAGTGGCTTTCCATTCGGTTTCTTAACGAAGAAGACCAACTGAAGTTGCACACAACTTCAGTTTCTCATTTGTCACAGCTTTCGTCAACATATCAGTTGGATTCTCACTTCCGGGAATCTTCTCAAGAGCTAATACTCTATCTTCTAAAGCTGACCGGATGAAATGATAACGAACCTGTATATGCTTCGTCCTGCCATGATAAACAGGATTCTTTGCCAAATGAATGACACTCTGACTGTCGCATCGCAACACACTTCCCTCATAGTCTTGACCCAATTCTCGCAAAAAAGGTTGTAACCACACCATCTCCTTAGCAGCTTCTGTCACAGCAACATACTCTGCCTCACAACTAGAAAGAGCAACAATCTTCTGCAATTTTGAAACCCAACTGATTGCAGTACCTCCCAGAGTATAAATGTACTCTGTTGTGCTCTTCCTACTATCAACATCACCACCATTGTCAGCATCAACATATCCTTCCAATCCCATATTAGACTTTCGAAAACACAAAGCAAGACCCGTACTTCCTCTTAAGTATCGTAGTATCCACTTTACTGCTTCCTGGATTGCTCATGAATCTGCTAACAACTCCCACTGCATGTGCTATGTCTGGTCTTGTGCAAACCATCGCATACATAATACAACCAATGACAGAGGCATAAAGAACAGTTGCCATGTAATTTTTCTCCTCCTCTGTTGAAGGCGACTGATCTTTAGATAGTCTGAAGTGACTAGCTAAGGGGGTAGTAACTGGTTTTGCATCATACAAGTTGAACCTGCTAAGAACTTTCTTCACATATTCTTCTTGTGAAAGCTTGAGAACTTCTTCATCCCTGAAAATTCTCATCCCAAGGATTTGTTTTGCAGCACCCAAATCTTTCATTGCAAACTTTTCAGACAACTCTTTCTTAAGCTTGCTCCAGCAATCAATATGTCATCAACGTAGAGAAGAAGAATATTGTACGATTTATCAAACCTCTTGATATAGCAGCAATGATCAGCTTCACACCTCAAAAAATTGTTACTTTTCATGAAGCTGTCAAACTTCTTGTACCATTGCCTTGGAGCCTGTTTCAAACCATACAGACTCTTCTGAAGCTTACACATAAGCTCATCTTTTCCTTTGATTTCAAATCCTTCTGGTTGTCGCATATAAATTTCTTCATCTAGATCACCATGAAGAAAAGCAGTTTTGACATCCATTTGTTGAAGATAAAGGTCTTCTTTCACAGCCAAACTCAAAATAGTTCTAATTGTCATCAATTTAACTACTAGAGAGAAGATTTCATTGTAGTCAATACCTTATTTCTGTTGAAATCCTTTCACAACCAACCTTGCCTTGTACCTCATGGTTTTATCATGTTCTTCTTTAATCCTGAAGATCCATTTGTTGTGAAGTGCTTTCTTTCCCTTTGGTAGCTCAGTGAGCTCCCAAGTCTGATTCAACATCAAAGAGTCCATCTCATCTTTCATCGCAGACTCCCACTTAACCGATTCATCAGATTGTATTGCTTCCTCATAACATTCAGGTTCACCTCTATCTGTCAACAAGATATAGTTTAGAGATGGAGACCACCTCTCAACTGGTTTTCGATTCCTTGATGATCTTCTCAACTGTATAACCGGTGTTTGCTGATTTACCTCTGGGGCCACGTTCTCAACGATTTCATCTTCAACAACACATTGTTCTTCTTCGACAACCGGTATATATTCAGCTGAAAATTCTCTCAAATCGACTGTACCAGTCTCTTCCAACTTGGAATCACCACCTGATGTCTTCCCAACACAATCTTTGTAGAGAACCTGTTCATTGAAGATAACATTTCTGCTACGAATGATCTTCCGATTTTGATTATCCCAGAAACGATAACCAAACTCGATATCACCATAACCAATGAAAAAACATTTATTAGACTTTGGATCAAGCTTGTTCCTATCACATTCATTAATATGAACATATGATAAACATCTAAACACTTTCAAATAAGAAAGGTTTACCTTTTTATTGCTCCAAGCTTCTTCAGGAATTCTGAATTCAAGAGGAACAGAGGGTCCCCTGTTTATCAAATAGGCAGTAGTATTAATAGCTTCTGCCCAGAAGGTTTTAGGCAGCCCTGCATGCAATCTCATGCTTCTAGCACGCTCGTTCAATGTTCGATTCATTCTTTCAGCTACTCCATTCTCTTGAGGCGTTCGGGGAACAGTCTTCACCATACTGATCCCATTCTCAGCACAATACTCTTTGAAATCTGAATTGATATATTCACCTCCGTTGTCGGATCTCAAGCACTTAACTTTCTGATTTGTTTCATTTTCAACCAAAGCCTTCCACTTCTTGAAAATAGCAAATACTTCAGACTTGTGCTTCATAAAGTAAACCCATACTTTTCTTGTTGAATCATCTATAAAAGTCACATAGTAGTATGATCCGCCAATAGAAGAAACAGGTGCAGTTCCCCACACATCAGTGTGTACCAACTCTAGTCTTTCTTTCTTGAGCTCCTTCCCAGTTTTTAAGAAACTCACCCGTTTTTGTTTTCCAAGAATGCAGTTTTCACATAACTGATGTTCAACAGACTTTAGTTCTGGAATCTGTCCATTCTTCAAAAGAATTTTCATCCTTTTTTCGCTCATATGGCCCAACCTGCAATGCCATAGCTCACTGTTCTTCGAGTCATCAATTACAACAACAACTGTTTCTCTGCAAGTTGAAGTCGTGTATAACATTCCAGTTTTGTGACCTCGAGCAACAACAATTTCTCCTTTAGTCACCTTCCATGCACCATTTCCACAACTGAAATTGTGACCTTCTTCATCAAGTTGTGTAACAGAGATCAAATTGCGCATTAAACCTGGAATGTTTCTCACCTTATTAATCTTCCAAACAGAACCATTTGCCATCTTCAATTTGATGTCACCAATGCCAACAATATCCAGTGGCTCACCATCTGCGAGATAAACTTTCCCACAGTTTCCAGCCACATAATTCTCCATTAATTCTTTGTGAGCAGTGGTGTGGAAAGACGCTCCTGAGTCCAAAACCCATGAATCTATCGGGCTATCAACAGACAGAAGTAACGCATCAGTGACAGATTCTGTAACAACGTTGGCTGCATCATTTTTATCATCACTGTTTTTCTTCGGTGCTTTGCAGTCCTCTTCAGATGACCCTGTTTACCACAATTCCAGTACTCAAATGTCCTCCCAGACTTGGACTGACTCCTCCTGCTCCTTGACATAAATCTGCTCTTACTTCGGTTGAAATTTCTATCATTACCTCTGCCCCTGTTTTCCACATTCAGAGTAGAACTTTTGAACGTTTCACCAGAATCAATTTTACGAACCTCTTCAGCAAGAATACAATCTCTAACTTCAACAAATTTCAGTTTAGCATTTCCAACTGAATTACTAATTGCTGCCCTCATAGGTTCCCAGCTATTTGGTAGAGATGCTAACAAAATCAGGGGACTAACTTCATCCCCAAAATCAATCTCAACAGATAGCAATTGATTCACAATTGTATTGAATTCATTCAAATGAGTAGTGACAGAAGTACCATCAACCATTCTTAAGTAAAAGAGTCTTTTAATTAAGTGTACCTTATTGTTAGCAGATGGTTTCTCATACATATCAGAAAGAGCTTTCATCAGACCCATGGTGGTCTTCTCCTTTGCTACATTGTGAGCAACTGTCTTGGCTAGCGTTAATCGAACAACTCCCAAAACCTGTCTATCAAGGAGTTTCCATTCAGCTTCATCCATCTTCTCTGGTTTCTCACTCAAAGGAACATGAAGCTTCTTTCCATAGAGATAATCTTCAATCTGCATTCTCCAGAAGGCATAATCTGTCCCATCAAATCTTCCAATCCCATGTCCTATACTGTTCTCACTTGCCATTGTTTCCAATGCTCAGATCTAGCCTAGCTGCTCTGATACCAGTTGTTAGGATTTGTATCTCCCAAATCCTACCAGCTTGAAAACAATCTGTAAAAACACAAGAAAGAAGAACACAAGAACACACAGATTTATAGTGGTTCACTCAAATTGAGCTACATCCACTTCAGCCACCACCAGATTTACTATGAAGAAGAAGAAGGAATACAAAGTTTTTTCCTCACACTTTATCTGTCTAGAATTCTGTCTAACCAATGTAAACCCTTAATAATTACATATTTATAGGGTAAACATTCAGGTAATAAACCTAAAAACTTTGGTCAGGCCCAAGCCCAAAACCAAAAAAGATAAACCCAATAAATTCTAATTAACAATGTAGAGTTTATTATAAGTGTAAGCTCCATAACTCAACAAGTCTTCTATTTAGTTAATAAAAGATAAATGAAGGAATAAAATGTAATATGTATACCATCATTTTATTTTTAATATACGGGAAGTGAGCCCGTAGGATTCACTAAGTTTCAACCATTTATCTTTCTCTTTTCAATATTCTCTTGCTCTTCTCAAACTCTCCAAGAAAACAAGATCTAGAAATTTTACTTGGTATCAGAGGTAGACGACGAATCAAAAGAAGAGGCAAGTGTAGAAGAATCAGAAGACATAAGTTCTACCTACAGATCGAAGAAACAACAGAAAGGTAAACACATAGAACGTGTAATGAAGCTTGCAGATGATCCGCTCGATGTGGGGACTAATGACAACTCAGGTGTTCCGATTGTTATGACTCCGTTCACGGGCGGAAATTATATCAGTTGGAGTCGTAGCATTCAGATCGCCTTAACTACGAAACAAAAATTAAGGTTCGTGGATAATGCAATTCCTTATCCTAATAATGACAATGATTGTCAACGATGGATGAAGGCAGATTCATTAGTGAGATCATGTATATTAAACTTAGTAGCGAAGGAAATAAATGAGGACTTCATTCATACGGATACCACTTTGGAACTCAGGGAAGGGTTGAAGAAAAGGTATCAAGTCAAGAATTAACAAAACTATTTTCAGTTAAACAAAGAGATTAATACTTTAAAATAATAGAACACAGGTCTAGAGAAATATCACTCGAAGATGTATAGACGGTGGGATGAGTTTCGTTGTATCAATCCACTACCCCGATGTAAATGCAAGGTTAGAATCAATCCTTGTTACATTCTTTCTAATCAATTTGAAGAACAAGACGTCAAAAAACGTAGTCAATTCTTGACTGTGTTAAATGATTCATATGATTTCGTGAAGAACTAAATTTTGGTCTTGGATTTGCCCCCTAACATTGACAGAGCCTATTCGACACTACTTTTTGTCCAAAGATAAAGACAAAATAGCGAAGTTTTGCAAGAATCTGAAGGACATTCTGTTATGCCCTACAAAACACAAGAAGAGAATTATGGAAAATCACAATTTAATAGAAAATGAAAGAACATAGGAGATCATAAAGGATATCGAGGAAACACTTCTAAACATGGTTTGTAAAGAATGAGCGGTCATGTAAAGGAAGGGTGTTTCCACATTATTGGATTTCCATATTGGTTTCGAGGAAACAAAGATTGCAAAAGAAAGAAATCAGTGAAAGCTCCATTTGATCTAGAATTAGTCAAATTTGGAAGAGTGGATAATTTTGTTGTGTTCATGGAAGCAATACAGTCATTGAACGTGTTGATGAGATAGTTGCAGAATGGAAACAAAAATAGAATATCTTCTTCAAAAGAAAACACTGCAGGTACGTATTGTATTAATACTTTTCAAAAAGAAAATGTTTTTAGAACTAAACATAATATAATGAATATAATAAAAAATTGTGTTGGAAAACAAGTTTGGATCATGACACTGGTGCGAGTAATCATATTTGTCATGAAAAAGAGCTTAACTTGTTAATTTTACGGGGAAAGTAAAATTAACAGAAGAATTAATTCTCAAAAAAGTATTTTTTATTCTAGAATTTCAATATAGATTGATTATATGTCAAAAAGTTTTACAACATAAAAATATGAAATGTGTTTTTGATAAAAGAAAATGTATTATGCAGGACCTTAATTCGAATAAAATTCTAGTATTGGATCACTTCATAATGTTCATAATGTTTTGTATTTGTTAGATTCTCTATTAGATGATAGTAATATTTTGAATAATGTTGAGTCTGTTTGTACTTTTGGTAATGTTTTAATAACATATTTAAATAGAATTTTTTTTTTAATAATTAATCTTTAAAAAATCTCAAATATCTTTATTTCTTTTATAAACAATAATCACAAGAATATCCAAGATTAGAACATGCTCGGGTTGTAAGGATATGATTGATTCAACTTATTTGTTACGTCTAAAATAATACGTTAAGTATGTTTGATTCGATTTTTTTAATAATTATTCCTATATACAGTTGTTTATTCTCAGTTGTGAAATCAAACTAGCCTAAGAAAAAAAGATAACAATGTTTGGATTTGGGTTCTTGTTTGATACTGTTATGGAAAGTTGGGTTTTAGTATTATTATTATTTAATTAAATAAAAACTGTTTTAAAAAATAAATAGAAATTATTTTAATATTTTAATTAAAAATATATTGATTTAATTGATACAATATAAATAAAATGATGGATGAATTATTTAAATAACAAATATCTAATTCAAATACTTATAGAGGCAAGTGGATTTGAGTGGATGCAGTGTGTCAGTTCCCCCAACAATGGGAGCCAGCTTTTAAATTATTTTAAAAATGAGTTACTTAAGTTTTAAAACAAAAGAGGGACGAGTATTATAGGTTTTTTTTTATTCAAATCGTAATTAAATATTATTTTATTCATAATTTATTTAATTATATTAATTAATTAAATTACTAAAATATTTATTTAATTTAAAAAATATATATATTATAGATATAAATATATATTTTAAAAAAAAATTAAGCCGCTTCAAAACCACCTTCTATCAATATTTTTTAAACAATCCAAGCATTATTTAAAAATTCTCTATCCAAACAAAATCTTAGTGATATAATTTTATAATAAAAAATTATTATTGTTTTAAGAATAGAGATTAAAAACAATGATTTAAATATTAGAATGAAACGGTATAAAAAAGAAGAAGTCTAAATTAACCATCAAACATCTCCTTTAATTTCCTTTCTCTTTAAATAATCAAGAGAGGAAGAGAATCTTCTTATAATAGAAAGAATCATTCCTCTCGATGGAAAATGGTAGTAATATATACACTAATATAAGAAGAGTTTAATGTGAATTATTTTAAAAATTACAATTAATCATATCACTCTCTGTCTCTCATATTAATTATATCATTAATTTTTTTAAATAAATACTAAAATATCTTTCATTTTAAAATTATTATTTATTATTTTATTATTATATATTAACCTTCTTTTAAGTCTTATTCGCCAAGAAAAAATCGCAATATCCTCAAATAACCAATTATTTTTTTTCCATATAATTCGTTATTTAAATAACACGATCCCGACCAAGGCCAAGATGTTAGATATTATTTTTAAAACAAATTTGGTTTATTTAAAAAATATTACTGTGAGTTAATTTTAAAGTGACGAGTATTTTTTTTAAAAAAACTTAAAGGATATTAATATATAATAATTTTTTTAAAATATATGATATTTTAGTAGTGTGATTAATGAATTGAGTGAAATTATTATGAAAAAGTGAATAAAATTATGTTTGATTATTGTTAGAATTATTTTAAACCAAAGAGAACACGTTCTAATTGTTATATGTTATTCCGCCCTGTTCCAAAGAAAAATTGCATTAAACTAAGCTTTTTTTTAGTTTGTAATAACAAATACTAAAAAGATTGTTAAAAAACATAAGAAGTAAAAGTAAAAAGTTGAAAGTGAACCATATGAATTATTCAGCTCATTTAAACGAAAGTATCAGAATTGTGAGTTTCCTACATATTGAATGGTAACTTTTCACATTTATAAATTTAACTTTCATAAAAAAGAAAAAAAGAAAAAAAAAGAGCCAGTTATTGCTTAAAATATAGACACATTATATTGCATGAACCACAATGTGAGAAATGGAGCTAATCCCATCATCAAAAGAGTTGATTTCATCTTTTTAGATTTAGAGTTTTTATTTTTTTTAGGATTTCTCTCCTTTGATGGCATACTTGTACTAACATGACTTAGCATCTTTTTATGATCCTGCGACATTTGTAATTCACTTTCTCAAAATAAATTCATAAAGATTCGTATTTTTCCTACTCTTTCTTAGAGAAATAGGGCCCACAAATAGTAGTTGGTGTAGCCTTTGAGCACCCTCTTTGACTTCCAAATTCCAATACATTAATATATTTATTTGTGTAACTAGCAATACCCAAGTTCACTTGATAGAGAACAATATTGAGTCGTATTGATCGTTGTAAGCGCGGTTGTTTGTCAGTTCTCTTATTCATAGTCAATTGTGGTCGCATTCTCAGTCGACTGACTATCTCGATCACATCTTAGTCGACACCAAGAAACATTCTCGATTTTCAATAGTGCAAAAATTCACAATTTTACAGAATATTACCTATACTGATTTCTTGTTTGTTATTTTGCTAATTAGAAATATGTCTACTTTTCCCACTTCGAATTAACATCAAGAAGCATGAAGTCTATGAAGGCTTCTACAATAGGGAATCTTTCTTTTTTGTCAACAGTTGGCTCAAGCCTGGCCAATTCTCTCAAACATTCACCTTAGGTATCGAATTCCTACTCCACTCACCCAATGAAAGTTCAGAATGCAGATAACCAACATAAAGAAAAGAGGGACACATACCCCATTATCACTCATAAAAACATAGACACACTGGCTAAAGAAGGAAATGATGACACCCCTAAACTCGTGAGCAAAAACAACAATGTCAACTCTGGAAAAGCTCTAAGTATGCCTTCTTCCACTATAGCCTTCGATAATTCTGTTAAGATGAATGTCAACAGAGATAACATAAAAAATGAAATTTATACTTATTGCCCAAATAAAATAACTTTTTTAATTGAATTTGTTGCTGATTCTTTTGGGAATTAGAATCAATCTGAGAAAACTGGTAAGACATAAAGGATAAAAAGGAAAGCAAAATAGTGTTGGTCTGGAAGAAATTAGGTTTGGAAACAAATGTCAGAATAATGTAGAAAATAAAAAAGCAGGGGAAATAGGGGAAACCAAAGAGAAAGCAAAAGGCAAATGGATGGTGAGTTTCAATGAGAGAGAACACCTCAAAAGGTTGAGAAACCAAATTTTAAAGATGTTGATATAAGATGAGAATGAGGAAATGATTCTCAACAAAGAAAGGGCTCATCAAAACATTGTACAACTAAACCTGCACAACCTCAAAGATTGGAACCTTCTAAAGAAAGAGGAGTATGACGTTATTCTTAGTTGGTCGGTCAACACAATGAAAGTGTTGAAAAAATGTACCAAGACAAATGTTTATACTCTGAAAAAGAACCCAAATTGGTCGGTTGATCAAGTCTGGAAGAAGAATCCAAAGACAAAACAGGGTCAAAACTTAGTAAAGAAAAGTGAAAGCAAAATCCCAAAAAATGGACATATTTTCCTGGGTGCGTTCAAATCCGTGGAGGCAATTTAGGTAAGTTTCAGGTTGGCGGGTTCGGGTTGACAAGTTAATGGGTTCAACGATTCTAACCTAAACCTAACCTGTTTAATAATTCGGGTAAAACATATCTAACTTGAACCTGACATGTTTATTTGTGTTTGACCTGAACTTGACCCATTTGACCCGATTTACCCAACTTAACTCGATCAAACTCGATATAATTAATTCATATATCTATATTTCAATTAAAATGACAGCAATACAAAATAAAAATAAGGTTAAATCACAAATTCACTTATACAAAATTTTATAAAAGAAAATGAATAAGTGACTAAGAAAGAATAACTCAACATTCAACAAAAGAAACTTGTAAATGGGTTATCGAGTTTACTTTGTGTCATGTCAGGTCGACCCGATTTTGACCTGCTTATTAATCAGGATAAACAGGTCGACCTGATTTTGGCCTAAACAAAAAAATACATGACCCTAACCTATTTTTTTCGTGTTCGGTTCAGGTTGTGTTTTCGCGTCGTGTCCAAAATTGCCAACCCTAGTTCAAAGAAAAGGTGGAAAAACTAGAAAATTCCTTTGAGTTCAAGCTACATTTGACGTGGAAGAAAAATGCGTTCGATCATGGAAATATGTGAAAGTGGGTAACTATATCGGGAAAGAACTTACCACTTTTGAAGCCATCAAGGAAGAACTCATGAAGCAATGGGGAAAAGCAAGTCTGATGAAGGTCACCTCTAACATCCACGACATGTATTTCCTGAAATTCAATCAAGATGCCAATCTTCCGAAAATTCTGGAGCTGGGACATACACACGTGGAGAAAGAATGCATGAGGATCGAAAATAGAAGGAGGGTACGAGTTATGACAATATTCCAAAAGAATCAATGCAAATCTAGTTCGAGTTGCGAAATATCCCTACCCACATGTACAACGCGGAAGCATTAAGCCATTTCGCTAGACTTCTCAGAAACTCTCTATACATTGACAAAATACTAAGGAAATCGAAAATCTCACATACGCTAGGATGAACATTGAAGTTCAACCCAAGAGCGTCCTCCCCGATGAAATTACACTGGTGGATCGAAAGGGCAATGCTACCAATATATGCATACACTATGAATGGCGACCATACAGATGCATGAAGTGCAATACCTTTAAACATTCTAGAGTGAGATTCCCTAAATCATTGGCTAACTAGAAAGAAAACTAGGAACATCAAATGCAAAATAGAGAATTCAATCAACAGAAGGTTCCTAGTGCAAATGAAATAGTAGTGGAAAAACAAGCAACAAAAGAAAATAATGTTAATAGAAAAGCAGTTCAGAACTCATGTAAAAGAATAAAAGGAAATAAAACACAAGAAGAGGGAAGCAAGAAAGGAAAAGGAAAATGTAAAAGGGCAAGTTGAAGCACCAAAGTAAATAGAAAATGTAGAGAAGGGTAACCCAGAAATAGAACACACCCAAAATAGGCAGGAAACAAAGAAACCGTAGGTGAATGAACTTCCTCTTCTAATAAAACGGTTTAAGCCCCAACGCAGATGAGAGGTATGCAACATCCTAGACTTGTAATTTCATACAAACCTACATATGGAGAGATAATACAGGGAAAAGGAAAGGAAGAAATAAGAACGTTGTAAACCATTCTTCATTAATATAATGACTTGGAATATTAGGGAGCTCAACGACCCCATCAAAAGGAAGGAAGTCAGAAGAATAATTAAAAGGTATGAAATCACAATTATGGGTATACTAGAGACGAGAGTAAGGCACAATCAAATTGATATTATATATAACGAATTTTTTGGAAGCAACTAGTCTTATATTCACAATTTAGAAAGGTGTTAAAGCAGAATCTGAGTTGGCTGGATTAATAGCCTAGTTGAGGTCAAGAATTTATTTGATAGTAAGCTGGTCATTATGATGGAGATTGTTAGTAGGATAATAAAGGAGAAATACTACTTTACTTCTATATATGGAAGTAATGTAGCAGACTAAAGAAGATGGTTATGGAGAGAGCTCAAGAGTAAAGTCGATGATGACGAGTCTTGGATCCTAATGGGAGATTTTAATGTCATCAAATTCATCCAAGAAAGAGAACCGAAAACGGAGATCATGCAAGACATGTTGAACTTCAATGAATGCATTAAAGACATCAACTATATCGAACTTTCAAGTTCAAGTAATTTATTTTCCTGATCAGCTACTAGAGGATCAGAGGAAATGAGAAAGAGTCGCATTGATCGTGATTTGATTAACGAGAAATGGGCAGATCTCTACCCAAGAAGCCATATACATGTTCTACAGCCAGGAATCTCTAATCATTGCCCGTTGAAATATTTTTAGGAAAACGAAAAAAGACTGAAGAGGGCTTTCAAATTCTTCAATTTCTAGATGAAAGACGAAGAATTCAAAAGAATACTGACGAAAACTTGAAATACTAGTATCAACGGGACAAAGATGTTTAGAGTCTGCGAAAAGATTATAATCCTAAAAGGTAAGCTCAACAAGTTCGATAGGATGAATTACAGTAGTATATCAAAAAGTGTAGAGGAAGTACGAGTAAAATTAGAGAATATTCAAAGTATAAAACTTGAGGATGCAGAACATACCTAACAATCAAGTTGAGGAGAAAGAAGCCCTAACAAGTTTTAGAGAGCTCTACTCAAAATAAGAAAGTTTCTTCAAGTAGAAATCTAGAGAAAGCTGACTTTGTTTGGGATACAAAAATACGACCATATTCTACAGAAAATACGCCGCTCAAAACTTTAGGAAGCAAGTCCTCAAATTAAAAGATTGTAATGGGGAAATGCTTCAAGGATAGGAAGTAGTTCAAAAGGAAACTGATAGTTATTATAAAGGTCTGATTGGAAAAAAACAGAGTAACGAAAGACTTGATGCGGGTGTTGTAACATATTGTTTTAAGAAGAATTCACAATGAGAATGTTGCTCAGCTGGTAGAAATGGTCAGTCAAGAAGAGATCAGGAAAGCTCTACTTATGATGAAAGGAGGTAAAAGTCTTGGGCTAGATGGATACTATGCGGCTTTTTTCAAGGAAAACTGGGAGATAGTCAGGAAAGATGTAAGTGAAGGAGTCCTAAAATTCTTTCAAAACAGAAAAATACTTAAGCAAAGGAACGTTACAGTATTGAATCTGATCCCAAAATCTCACTAGTAGAAAAAATTTAGGACTTTCGTCTTATTTCATGCTGTAATGTAATCTATTAAATCATCTTTAAAATCCTTTCACAAAGATTTAAAACTGTTATTTCAAAATTAATTAGTTTAGGGCAATCAGATTTTATTCTGAATCGCTTCATCTCCTATAACATACTTCTTATGCAGAGTTTATTTTAAAGTTATGCAAAGAAAGTTATATCTCAGAGAGTGGCTTTCAAAATTGACATTTGGAAAGCTTTTGACTCGATAAGATGGGAATCCATCCATGAATTCCTTTATGTTGTCCGTTTCCTTAACATTTTTATCGAGTGGTTAATGTAGTGTGTTTCGACCCCTCACTTCATTGTTAGTGTGAATGACATACATAGTGGCTTCTTCAAGAGTGAAAGGGGAGTAAGTCAAGAAGATCCTCTCTCACCTTACCTCTTCGTTCAAATTTCACCCCTACTGCAAGGAAGAAGAAATAAAACACGCTTATTTCGTTGATGATCTGTTCTTAGTGGCTCACGTAGATGTTGAGTTTATTAGTACAATCAATGAAACACTAACAATGTTTTCTAGTATTATAGGTTTATTCATTAATGAAGATAAAATTCAGCAGGCTTTCTATGGAGGAGGAGTGAAGGAGGATTTGAAGTAGAATATATTTAATATCATGGGGATAAAAGAAGAAACACTTCTAGTTAAATATCTTGAAGTCTCCTTATTTGCAAATTAACTTCAAAGTTCACATTTTTTCCCACTTATTGAAAAGGTTAAAAATTCTATTTTAGGTTGGGCTACAAAAAGTATGTCATATGCAGGAATAATAGAGCTTGTGAAAAGAGTTACTATGAGAATCATTGGCTACTGAGCACAATAAATAGTCATTCCTAAAAAAATTATGGTTGAACTAGATAAGATGATGAGAGACTTCATCTATGGTACTCAAGGTAGAGGAGGCAACAAGGTCAAATGGGAAACTCTATGTACCCCTAAGGAAGAAGGAGGGATTGTACTTAAAAATTATGTCATATGGAATTGAGCGCTCACAATCAGACATGTATGGGCCATTGAGATGAAAGTAGATTCATTATGGGTCAAATGGGTTCATACGAGATTAATGAAAGGAGAAGCCAGCATATGGACATGCCAAATCAAAAATGAAATGGCATTGTCCTTAAAGAAAATCCTATGAACTAGAGGAGAGGCATATCAGATGATGAAGTTCAGAATCGGTAAAGTAAGGAGAATATTATTCTGGCACGATCCATGGCTAAAGAATAATCCCATAATTCTTCAGGAGAAATTCCAATTAATCAGAGTCAGAGTTAGAATCAGAAGAAATTGTTTCTTGTACTCAGTCAGAGATATGCAACAAGGAAAATGCAGCTCTATTCTTATGAGTATTTTAGAAGGAGTCAGAATTCTGAATCTGGTCAAAAATATGCAATTCAATGGAAACAATGATACAAAGAGTTGGATACTGTTACGAATGGAATGTTCGTGCCAGGAAAAGTATTGAAGATCATTAAAACAAAGGAGGCGGTGGTCGATTGACATAATGTAGTCTGGTCTTTAAATGTTATACATCGACACCAATTCATCATTTGGATAACATTCCGGAAAATATTGGCGAAAATAGATAGAATTAACAAGTATATGAATATTCCAAATGTCAATTGGCCAACCTGCGCAGTTGGAAGCTCAATCAAATGTGAAATATCCCCTATAAAATCATTACAAAGAAAGGAAGGTTAAAATAGTTCTTTTTGATGGCTTATTTGTAATTCAATTATTTATTGGTCTGTAATTCAGTTGTTTGAAACTCAGTTGGTATTTTTAATAAAGTTAAGATCTTTCTAGATTTGTTTTTAAAACTCATTTTCTCTCCTCTGAGATTTTTTTTAATAAAATGACAATAAGTTGTTTTCCAAAAAAAATATGAGAGTAAAAACAATCCTAAAAAGAAAATAAATAAAATCAGACAAGTTGAATTGATAGATACCAATAATAGATATAAGTGAATGAGATTAAAAATAAAATAAGAAATATAAACAAGTAACTTAATGTGCAATAAGCTAAATACATAAAGTAAAATGTATGTAGAGCCAAAGATACAATGAAGTTGGCAACAATCCATATTTGTTGGATCATAATGAGTAAACATAATACAGTAAAGTTATTTTATGACTCACATGTGTTAATTAATCTCCATAGAGGCTTGTTTGTTTGCCATGTTATTTGTAGCTTCACTATTTCTTTGTGTATGTATGTATGTCGATCTTAGAGGGTATATATATTGTGTCAATTATTGTCATGTTCTTGATGCTTGTTTTTTATAAAAAGTTATCAGTTCTTTTGTTTTTTATACATCTTTTGTTGTCTTTGATCATCTTCATGTTAACTTTGTTTTTCTATGTAGTGTAATACAAATGAGAGACATATATGTTTGAAAATAAATTTTATTGGAATATGTTACATGCATATATTTTTTTTGTCATCAGTTGGAGTTAATTAAGGGTTATTTTTAATTAAAATGTAAAATTATGTAATAAAAAAAATTTGAATAGATAAAATTTATTTGTTGGGTGAATGGTAGAATGTCAAATAATTCTTTGTAGACTCTCTCGTTATCTTAAAATTAATTGCTAAAACGAAAAGAGTGTCAATAAATATTAAAATCAGCTACCAAATAAAAAAACAGATCGTCCAACATAATAATAATAATAATAATAATATAATGCCTCCATGTGATAAACGTTGGTAAAACCATCATCTTTTAATGTTCGAAAACGTTTTACATGTGTCATTTTAAGTGTCGCAAAAATTGTATACGCATCTCCCTTCAAATTTTAGCGTGGCTACTTCTTTGTTTTTGAGCCTATAAAGAGTTCTTGATGAGCTTATGTCTGTCCCTATCTTGAGGAGGAAGAACCCCCAAACAATCTTAATATGACAAGATAATAATAACTCCACTACAAAGTGTCACGGCCCAATCTTCCTGGCCCAAGAAAAGGAGGCTTAAGGAGAATGTCACAACCCAATCTTCCTGGCCCAAGAAGAGGAGGAGGCTTAAGCCTGCTTAAGCCCAACACAAGGAATATTCTAGCTGGAAGGCAGGTGCTTGATTAACGCATCACTAATTGAGAGTTGAAAGGCATGTCCTTGATTAACGCATCACTCATTGATACTTAAAAGGAATGTCCTTGATTAGTCCATCACTGATTGACAATTAAAAGGAATCCCTAAATTAGTGCATCACTGATTGACACTTATAAGGAAATGCCTTAAATTAATGCGTCATTAATTTAATAGCTAGAATTAGTCCTATAAATACATGTGAGGTATTACATTGTAAATCACCAAGTATTCAAGTGATATAATACTATTCTTTGTAAGAGTTTACTCTCTCTTTAAAATTTTTGTGTCAATTCTATTAAACGTCGAGTGTTGCGTCGAGTAAGGCTGACTAGTTACTCGTTTTGCGAAGATCGTAACTAGTGCCCCATGGATCGTCAGTGAAAAGACTGAGTTCGTGATAAAAGGTATTCAACTTTTTAAAATAAACAAATGACATGAAGAGTATAATAAATTCAAATTAATATAAAGCAAGCTAGTTCATTAATTAAGCTTATATTGAAAATATGTTTTTGATCCTATTTGGAATTTGTTAAGTAATGTATAAGCAAGTTGGATAGGTTACATATGTTAGAGAATATCAACGAATTCAGTCTTTTTGAAATTCCGTATTCAAAATCTCTGGATTGGATGAAAATGAGTATTTAAATTAGTGACATATATATTTTTTATTTTTTATTTTTTTATAGTGTTACGGATTTAATAAATCAACTAAATTTAAAACCGTTATAACAAAACTTTGTTTTATATATATACTTTTAATAATAAGAAGCTTCAAATTGTGAGGTTTAAAAAAAATATATTTAAAACCTCACTTGACTCAAAATAAGGAACCCAAATTTGATAATTCAGTCATTAACTAATTTATGATATTTGTAAAAATATAACAATTCAAACTATTCTCACCAATCACACGTTTTTTTTAACATTCAAACTAAATCCGATAATTTGAAACGCACATATATTCATACTTAATTTAAAACATAAATACGTCTAAATTGATAAACCGGATATATAAAAAGTTATGTCGTTTGAAATACTGTAAAAAAAAAATACATAATCTATATCTATTCTAATTTCTCTAACTCTTTTCTTACATCATACATTTTTTAGTCACCTAAATCATTTTAACAAATTAGAATGCGCAAAATTTAAAAAAAATATTTCATTTAAAAAATAATACGTCTAAAATATTTATAAATATCATTTCATTTACGAACGTGTCAAATAATTATAAAACGAAAATGATATGTTATAATAAGATGATAGTCGTATTTGTCAATTTGAAAAAAAACTGAATCTTATATAGCAAAGTTTGAACTTCATTTTATAAAACCATCCAAATAAAAATATCAAATAGTAATCCAAGAGAAAGATAGTGTCATATAAAGTTGTAATAAAAAAATGAGAAAGATTCTCCAAGAGAAATAGTGTTACTTGTATGGGGGAGTGCATTGGACAATAAAGTGAATCATTGTACTGTACGTTTAGTTGAGCACAAGAATCATGGAAGTCAAACAGACAAAAATAGTAGTTATTGGAAGGCCACTTGAATTAAAACATCCCAATTGGATCTCTACCAGAAAATATATGCACAATTTTGCCAGTTTTTGAAATAATTTTACAAATATAATTTATCATATTTTTATTATTTTTTCATTGATCCTTCAATCAAAATACTAAAATATTACATATTTTATTTAAAAAAAAAATATTTTTTAGTTAAATATAAACTTTTTAAATATTTTTATCTTAAAAAAACTAATTTTTAAAAATTATCTCATGAATATGTTTAAGCTTAATAAAGGAAAGCCTGTGTCTTTGTCAACAAGTTTTCATTAGTGGGATTAGTTAATGCTTGTTTTTTAGTCCTCTACTCTACCTAAGTATATTTTTCACTAAAATAAATTATTATTATTTATATACCAAATTTCCTTTTTATTAAATTAAAATTTCACTAATGAAAGGGGTAACTGAAATTGAAATTAAGGCTGAAAAACATTAATTCTTTCCATCACAATCTTTTAACATTGAATCTTGCTCTTGTTATACTACTTCCAAATTATTCAACAGTTAATCTTATTCAATTTCATAGAAGGACTTCCAAATTATTCAACAGATAATCTTATTCAATTTCATAGAAGGAATTAGGGACGGTTGAATTATTTGGTAATATTGGATCAAAATAAATAAAATATTAATAAGATACAAAAACTAGCGACAAATAGATTGACTTTAAAACAACAACAACGGTTAATTATTATTTCTATAAACTAAGCTCGTATTTATCTTGGTTACCTTTTTATTAAATCCTAATTATATTATTACTAGGATTTCATCTTAGTAAAATAGAACAATTTTTTAAAAAACATTATGTTATTTGAACAAAACGTCGCCATTTCTAAAACTATCGTCGCTAAATGAGTGTAGCAAGTGTAATTAGACCAAGGCTAATCGTCGTTTTAACTTCCGTCGATCAAAAGATGTTTTTGGATCCTACAAACTCGATTTGGTGAAATGAAAGTTAATTAAGAGAATCATGATTTTGTAAATAATGTTGGATATTTAAGTAAATAAGATTGTAATTATCTGGATTATAATTAATCTTAAAGTATGATTTTGGATTCCTTTAATATATAAAAATTATTTTATGGATCATCGTCTAAATTATAATAGTTTTATTATTATTTAATATTGAAGTATTAAGATTATTTATTAGATCAATATGATTCCTTACTTTTTAAAGAGAACATAACATGTGTAAATATTTTAAAATTATATATATATATATATATATATATTTATATATATATATATATAAATTAATTTTGGTTAGTGTAAATGTGAAATTACACATAACAAATAATTTATAAATAAAATCTAAAAATCAAGACAATTAAATATGACAAATTAAAAAAAAAAATTAAAATTGTATTAGAAAGATATACAACAATCTTATCATTTTTTTTAATAGTCACATAGTAACAAAATAAAACAAAATTTATAGTGTTTCTATAGTCACCAGTAGAAAAGTGTTTTTAACGACCAACATTAGCCACGGCGTATGTTCGCCGTGGTTAATAATATTTATTAGTGTCGGCGATCAATTCACCGTGGTTAATAATATTTATTAGTGTCGGCAATCAATTCGTTGTCTTCGTCGTGGTTAATGTTTTGGCTTTCCCACGACTCTTCCGTCATTATTATTAGCCATGATTTTGTAATGAACTCCTAGGCTAAAAGTCATGTTTCTCCGCGTTTTCCCCGTCATTTTTAACAAATATTATTAGCCATGGCGATAACATAACGTCGTGGCTGATATTTCAAAAACTATTAAGGACGGCGTTAGCATAAAGCCGTGGTTAATAAAAATATTTTTAGCCACGACTTTATGCTAACACCGTCCCTAAAAATCATCCACTGAAAAATTCCTAAATATTGATTATTAAGGACGGCGCTAGCATAATGGCGTGGTTAATAAAAAGATTATTAGCCATGACTTTATGCTAAAGTTTTCCTTAATAATCGTCCACCATCAAATTCCTGAATATTAATTATTAAGGACGATGTTAACATAATACCGAGGCTAATAATCTTTTTATTAACCACGTCTTTATGCTAACGCAGTCCTTAATAATCCATCAATCTCTTATTCGGCATCTCTATTATCCTTAATTAGTTATAATGATTAATTAAAGATGGAGATTCCAAGAAGAGCCTGATTGTCTATTGTTGAAACCACTTCTCCTAAACTACTAATTTCCTTCAAACCAATTTTCAATCCGTGTTCATTTGAGATATTCTTCAATTTGTTATAAGGAAATTGAAGATATCAAAGAAGGACCCTATTGCATATTGGTTAAAAGTTCATTGGTTGAAGATCACAAGGAGAAACCAATTCTTGTAGTCACTTAACACATTCCTTACATATTTTTCTCAATTATCATCAATCTCTTCTTCGAAATTTCCATCATCTTTAATTAGTTAGAATTATTTATTAAAGATGGAGATTTCCAACAAGAGTTTGATTTTCTATTGATGAAACCACTTCTTCTAAAGGAATTTTCTCAATGATCATTAATCTTATCTGAGATATCTCCATCTTCAGTTCTTTAAAAATATTAAAGATGAAGATATCTTAGGTGAACCTGATTGTCTATTCAAAATTTTCAATATCAACGTGGTTTAATTATTTAATTACTTGATTATATATATAGATATTATCGACATATAAAGTTCAATAAATCACTGCATTGCTTAGATCACCACCGTTTATTCACTAAATGTAGGAACTGAAAGAGTTTCTAATGACTATATATAAGTCATCATATTTGTGTTTGTTCAGTTTGATTTTGAGGAATACTGTTGAAGTTTGTGGTGTTACAAGTTTGGAGGTTGATTTTTTTTTGTAACACATAATTAACAAGATAATAAAAAAATGATATGATATGGTGTAGGATTCAATGATTCTTTTGTTGATTCATAAGATATGATCTTGTGTAACCATTTACAAATAATAAAAATTATATGATGTCACAAATTTTTCAATATTTATCAAATTTCTATAGTTAGAATGAAATGAATTTTCATTAAATTCTCATTAGACTTTGTATGATAAAAATATTTCCTTCATCAAACATTTATTAACGTCGTCTATCCCTAAGGCTGTGGTTAATGTGTTTTGGTGAATACACATTAACATTGCATTACCTCACACCGTGGTTAATGTGCCTATTTACTAACGTTGACTACCTCCTAAAGGAGACGTTAATAAGGTCAACCTACTGGAAACCAAATATTTTGTTGGTGAATACACATTAACGTCATTTATACCTAACACCGTGGTTAATGTGTTTATTTATTAACGTCGACTACCTACTAAAGCCGACGTTAATAAGGTGAACCTACTGAAAAACGAAACGTTTTTTTGGTAAACTTTTTTGGTAAACACACATTAAAGCCGGCTATAGGTTAAGACCAACATTAATATATATATATATATATATATATATATATATATATATATATATTAACCACAGTTTTACCCAAACGCCGTGGTTAATAATAATTAAATGAATATTAACGTCGGCACACGATAACGCCGACGTTAATGATATTTTTAAATAAAACATAAACTTCTTTTCTTTCTCTTCTTCCTTATTTCTTCCTTGTCGCCGCTCTCGCAATTATTCCTCGCTGCCACTCTCGCATTTCTTCCTCGACCGTGATTCGTCATCTTACCACTGTCGTTCGTTCGTGAGGTTAGTTAGTACCGTTTCTTCCTTGCCACCGTTCGTTACCTTGATTAGGCTGACTTGAAACATATTCGAAGTTACTATTGCCTAAATTTGATGATTTAAAATATTTATCATTTCATTCGTTCATTGATTAATTTGTTGCTTCTTCTTCATTAGGATGATTATGATTATGAATCTGATTAGAACTTTAAATTGATTGTCTGATATCGGTAAACTTTTAGGTTATTATTATAATTTTTCTTTTGATTGTCTCATTTGCAATTATGAATTCCTCTTAGATTAAAGATTAAGAATTATATGAATTGATTGTCTGTTTTGAAGAATAAGCTATGTTTCTTATCATTGTACGTAGTTTGATTTAGGTTAAATTTGGTTTTAGTTTAGGTTTGATTTATGTTTGATAAGTTAGATATGTTTGATTTATTGATAGATTTAGGTTGTTTGATTAGGTTTGATAAGTTAAATATGTTTGATTTATTGATAGATTTAGATTTTTTTTGATTTTGTTTGATTTAAGTTGTTTGGTTTTGGTTTATTTAGGTTGTATTGATATATGTTTGCTTATTGATTGTCGATGTTTTTTTATTTTCAGGTTTTACCGGTCGGAATCAACTAAGTATACAACATTTTATCTTCGTCAACATTCTCCATTTGGTAAGTTCTAAAATTTTGGCTATGATTAGAGTTGCATGTTTAAAGAAATGACTTACTTGGATTGTTAGGATTGCATGTTTAAAGAAATGACTTATTTGAATTATTAGGGTTACATGTTTAGAGAAATGACTTTCTTGAATTGTTAGGGTTGAATGTTTAGAGAAATGACTTACTTGGATTGTTAGGGTTGCATGTTAAGAGAAATGACTTAAGTAGATGTTTTTCGTTATAATTGGTTGTTCATTTCTAGTTAAAATGGAAGTCCTTGATAAATATTAGATGACTCTACGCCGATATGATCCAAAATATATCCAAGGGGTTGAAATATTCATAGACTTTGCGATTAGGTCTACTAATTGCTTGTCCGTGTATAAATGTGAAACTCGAACTTACGAGAATAGAACATTGGTGAGAGATCATCTAAATGTGTTTGTAATCCTTCAAAATTACAATTTTTTGTACTATCATGGAGAAAGAAGATCTTCGAATGTAAGGGTCGATGGTGATAATGAGGATGATGAATTAGATGAACTTGGAGATAAAAATCAAGGTGGAGTAGGAGATAATTCCGTTAATGACGAAATGAACGAAGTAATTGATCAAGATAATGATCAATTTATGGAAGATATCATAAATAATTTATATCTAACCACTAAAACCTCAAATAATGAACGCCCTATTGACGATGCTAAGGCATTCTATAGGTTGTTGGATGATTCAAAACTTCCGTTATACGAAGAATCCCGAATTTCAAAAGCCTAAACCATACTGAAATTACTCCACATAAAAAATGTTGGTTAGTAGACCAACAAATCATTTTTTTATTAAAATTGTTCAAAGAGAAAATATTACCTTCTAATTCTAAGTTGCATAGTTCATACTTTGAGTGCAAGAAATTTATTATAGACATCGGTTTAACGTATGACAAAATTTATTCTTGTGAGAATGATTGTTTTTTATTTCATAAAGAATATAAAGATTTGGAAGAGTGTAAATTTTGTGGTGTGTCTAGATGAAAGATCAACCAATCAAGTGGTACGCTTCAGAAAAAGGTGAATGGGAAGTTCATTCCAAATAAAAATTTACGTTATTTCCCACTTGCACCGAGATTGCAAATGTTGTACATATGCTCCAAAATTTCTCCTTGAATGACTTGACATAAAGATAATATTAATGTTGAAGATGAAGCCTTGAGACATCCACCTAATTCAATGATATGGATGTCATTCGATGAAAAGTTCAAAGATTTCTTCTACGAGCCTTGAAATGTAAGACTTTCTCTCTCAAGTGATGGGTTCCAATATTTTGTAAATGGAAAGACTTCTTATAGCATTGGCCTATTATTATATCCCTTACAATGTCTCTCCTACAATTTGTCTGATTAAATATAACTTCATTCTTTCCATGTTAATTCCCAAACAAAAAAAGTCATGGGGATTTGATAGATGTGTTTCTCCAGCCATTGATTGACGAGTTAAAAGAGTTGTGGTATACTGGTGGTAAGACTTACGACGCGGGCCGTAAAAAATATTTCAATATCTGGGCAACTATTTTGTGGAATATTAATGATTTTCTGGCATATACAAATTTATCTGGATGGAGTACGGAGGGAAAACTTTCATGTCTGTGTTGTAATAAGGATACAACTTCACTAAGATTGGTACACTACAAGAAAGAGTGTTACACGAGTCATCGAAGGTTTCTTCCACCTACTCATCGTTGGCGCAGGAAAAAATATTCTTTTGACGATATTATAGAGTTAAGACCGCCACCTAATCTTTTGTCTAGAATCAAATTATTAGTGTATGCAAGAGATTTGAAAGGAACGTATTTGACTAAATATCTTTCCAAGAAGGTAAAAGTTAATCATGAATCTCGGGGTGATAATTGGAATAAACTCAGCATATTTTTTGAACTACCATACTAGAAAATGCAATTATTGAGGCATAATTTGGATGTGATGCATATTGAGAAAAATATTTGTGATAGCGTGTTGGAAACTATAATGATTTCAAAGAAAAAACGAAGGATGGACTCAAAGCTTGTAAATATTTGAAATTATTGAACATAAAGCATTCATTACATCCTGTTGAGGTCAATGGTGCTCTTCAATGTCCGACATCCACATACGCACTTTCCTCGGATCAGAAGAAACGATTATGTATGTTTCTTAATGATGTAAAAATACCAGAAGGGTTCTGTTCTAATATTGGTGGGTGTGTAATCGTAATTGATAAAAAAAAATTCTGGATTGATGAGTAACGATTGTCACATCCTATTATAGTATTTGATTCCACTTGCCACACATGCTTTACTTCTGGATGATGTGTACGATGATCTAGTGCACTTGTCTAGGTTCTTCCAATTGTTGTGTCTAAAATCCTTAAATCAGGAGGAATTGGAAGAGTTGTAGGATGACATTATTTTGACCATTTGTAAATTGGAAAAAATATTTCCACCTTCATTGTTTGATATAATAGTACATTTGTCTGTACACTTTTCCTTTACACTTTTCCTTTGAGGCTTTGTTAGGGGGCTTGTACAGTATCGATGGATGTATCCAATTGAACAATATATGAGTACCTTGAAAAATACATTCGGAAAAAAAGATTTCCTAAAAATGGTCAATTACTGAGAGTTACCATTTGTCCAAGAGTATGAGTTTATGTGCTCGATATTAAGTAGATCAAGAGTCAATTAAGAAATTGATACAACCAACTTCAACTCTTTCTATATTCTTTTCAATGGAAGATTTATCGATTGCAGCACTTTACACATACGAACTAGATGATCGGGAGCGTGCTCACATATACATTTTGAGAAATTGTATCGAAGTCGAACAATATTACAAGTAAGAGTTCATAAGCTAATGAATGACTAAGTGTAAAATTTTTAATTAACTAATTACAATTAAATTTCATTATATGTAGTGAATCCATGAAAGAGTTGACCGATATAGGGCGATTCAACCTTTCTAATCTTGAACGCGATAAACTTTACATAAGTTTTTTTTTACGAAAGTGGAGCAATTGAATGAAAAATCAGATTGAACTTTGAGTCTAAAGATTCTTGGGAGTGACCCGACAATTTATTCTAAGACGTATAACTCTTGTAAAATAAACAAGTATAAGTTCAACACCGAGAAGCATGACGAATGATTAACCACACAAAATAGTGGTGTCTGTGTAGTTGGCAACAATGGGGCCAAATCGATAAATTACTATGGAGTACTCACAATTATCATAGAAGTTTAGTATTTTGGTGGTAACTGAGTAATTCTTTTCAAGTATAGATGGTTTGATGTACATTCAAAAACCGTGGTATAAAAGTAGATAAATATGGGTTTGTAAGTGTTAATGTGAATAAGACATTGAGAACTCAAGTTCATGATCCATTTGTAATGGCAAATCAAGCACACCATGTATTTTATGCTACAGATATGACATCTAGACATGGATGGAAAATTGTAACAAAGATAAATCCCCGTTATTCGAATATCTATACATATTTTATTTGTGTGTGTAAAATATGATTACTTATTTAAAATTTTAACTTTATTTTTTGCAGATATAATGACATCTAAACGGAGTACTAGACGAGAACTATCGAGAGATTTGGATGAGCTCCAAGAGAAAGCACTATTCAAAATTTTGGCCGAGATGATTTAGAGTTCGATGATCCTATGTAGTTTATAGGATCACAGCTTCATGATATTGATAGACTAGATTATCCAGATTACACCATTCTCGACGAGTTTGTCACTACAGGGGAGGATTCTCCCATTTCCGAGACTGCATGTAGTTAATAATAACTTAGACGTGATATTTAAATCATTATATAAAATTTAAAAAATGTCGTTTTAATGTTATTTTACAATAGCATCTTCATCGAGAAAGGGGCGGGAAAGAACAAAAACATAGTTCTTGTGAGAATGGGAACCGGAGAGAAGATGAGGTTGGAGTACATGGACTTGGATGGAAGACATATATGCGATAATGCCCGCTATTGGTCTCGCCATATTGGGAGTGTTGTCTGGAAAGGCGAGTTGGTGCCACATCGTCTCAAAAATTGGTCTAATCTGTCCCAATCCCAATTGAACCATATATGGAAGTCCATCTCCGTTAGTTTGATATTTTTTAACGTGTTATCTAATAATTTGAAACTTTCACAATCCTAAAATCCTTTTGAGAGTTCAACATACATTCTCATTGACTCCTATAGAGATAAGACGATGCCACAAGAAAATAAGGCATGGGATAAGTGGAGATATGTGAACAAGAGGACTTACATCGACCCATATATTGATGATGAGGACAGAATCAGACTAAACCCTCCTCGAGAATTTTATTATGATGATTGAAATTATTTGTTTAACTATCACTACTAGACAAGCACTATCGAAAGATTTGGACGACCTCTGAAAACAAGCATTATTGAGACATTCGTCCGAGATGATGTAGAGTTCGATGATCCTATGCAATTTATGGGATCACATCCTCATGATATTGATAGACTGGATGATCTAGATTATACCATTCTCGACGAGTCTGTAACCCCGAGGGAGGATTCTCCCATTCCCGAGACTGCAAGTAGTTAATAATAACTTATACATGATATTTAAATCATTATATAAAATTTAACAAATGTCGTTTTAATGTTATTTTGTAGTAACGTCTTCATCGAGGAGGGGACGGGGGAAGAACAAAAACACGGTTCTTACGAGAATGGGAACTAGAGAGAAGATGAGGTTGGAGTACAAAGACTTGGATTGAAGGCATATATGCGATAATGCCCGCTATCTAGAGCCAAAGATACAATGAAGTTGGCAACAATCCATATTTGTTGGATCATAATGAGTAAACATAATACATAAAAGTTATTTTATGGTACACATATGACATCTAAACATGGATGGAAAATTGTAACAAAGATAAATCCCCGTTATTCGAACATCTAGACATGTTTTATTTGTGTGTGTAAAATATGATTACTTATTTAAAATTTTAACTTTATTTTTTTTACAGATATCATGACATCTAAATGGAGTACTAGACGAGAACTATCGAGAGATTTGTATGAGCTCCAAGAGAAAGCACTATTCAAAAATTTGGCGAAGATGATTTAGAGTTCGATGATCCTATGTAGTTTATGGGATCACAACTTCATGATATTGATAGACTAGATTATCCAAATTACACCATTCTCGACGAGTCTGTCACTACGGAGGAGGATTCTCCCATTTCCGAGACTGCATGTAGTTAATAATAACTTATACGTGATATTTAAATCATTATGTAAAATTTAAAAATATCGTTTTAATGTTATTTTACAGTAGCGTCTTCATCGAGGAGGGGGCGGGGAAGAACAAAAACACAGTTCTTGTGAGAATGGGAACCGGAGAGAAGATGAGGTTGGAGTACAAGGACTTGGATGGAAGGCATATATGCGATAATGCCCTCTATTGGTCTCGCCATATTGGTAGTATTGTCTGGAAAGGCGAGTTGGTGCCACATCGTCTCAAAAATTGGTCTAATCTGTCCCAATCCCAATTGAACCATATATGGCAGTCCATCTCCGTGAGTTTGATATTTTTTAACGTGTTATCTAATAATTTAAACTTTCACAATCCTAAAATCCTTTTGAGAGTTCAACATACATTCCCATTGACTCCTATAGAGATAAGACGATGCCACAAGCAAAGAAGGCATGGAATAAATGGAGATATGCGAACAAGAGGACTTACATCAACCCATATATTGATGATGAGGACAAAATTAGACTAAACCCTCCTCGAGATTTTATTATGATGATTGAAATTATTTGTTTAACAATCACTACAAGACAAGCACTATCGAAAGATTTGGACGACCTCTAAAAACAAGCACTATTGAGACATTTGTCCGAGATGATGTAGAGTCGATGATCCTATGTAGTTTATGGGATCATATCTTCATGATATTTATAGACTTGATTATCTAGATTACACCATTCTCGACGAGTCTGTCACCCCGGGCGAGGATTCTCCCATTCCCGAGACTGCAAGTAGTTAATAATAACTTATACATGATATTTAAAACATAATATAAAATTTAACAAATGTCGTTTTAATGTTATTTTGCAGTAACGTCTTCATCGAGGAGGGTACGGGGGAAGAACAAAAACACGGTTCTTACGAGAATGGGAACCAGAGAGAAGATGAGGTTGGAGTATAGGGACTTGGATTTAAGGCATATATGTGATAATGCCCGCTATTGGTCTCGCCATATTGGAAGTATTTTTGGAAAGGCGAGTTGGTGCCACATCGTCTCAAAAATTAGTTTGATCTTTCCCAATCCCAATTGAACCATTAATGGAAGTCCATCTCCATGTGTTTGATATTTTTTAACGTGTTATCTAATAATTTGAAACTTTAACAATCCTAAAATATGTTGTTATTTTTCAGGATTCTTTCGAGAGTTCAACAGTTATTCAAATTGACTCATATAGAGATAAGACGATGCCACAAGAAAAGAATGCATGGGATAAGTGGAGATATGTGAACAAGAGGACTTACATCGACCCATATATTGATGACCAGGATAGAATCAGACTAAACACTCATTAGGAATTTTATTATGATGATTGGTATTATTTGCTTAACAATCATTATTTCACGCCTGAGAATGAGAACGTATAAGGATAGGTGGAATTATATGTGTTTTTCGACTATTAACTAACAACTACTATCTTATAATTACAGAAAAAATAAGATCAACGCTGACAACAGAGCAAAATTGATGTACCCCCACCACACTGGCAACAAATCATTTTCACAGAAGGAGCGAGATATTGTAATTTTTAGTAAAAGTATTCAATTTTCATAATATCTAACATATGATATATGTATGTTATTTATACAGGAGAGGGAGATGAGACACCCCCTGGTCAAGCAGAGTTCTTCCTACAAACACACACTAGGAGAGCGAATGCCGATGATCCTACTCCCACACCTTCTCCACTAGTTCAGTAGGCCGTCACAAGTTGTTATCCTTTCTATCATTTTAGTTTGCATGTCTAAGTTTAATATTACTAACATTAATGTTGTAAATGATTGTAGACTGTGATGCGCGAGTGACTAGAAGTAAACCCTAATTTGTCACCACTAGAGGTGTTTGAGTCTACTTTGGGATGATAGGGACACGGGAGGGTGACCGGGATAGGATCGGAAATACATCCCACTCACTTTAGACCCGATAAACAGGGAAGTTCTTCCTCTAAAGTAAACAACGGTGTGTCACAACAAATGTTGATGGACGAGAACATGATCTTGCGTGAAGTGATGGAGAAGATGCACGCAAATAAAGAAGCATAGTAGGAGGCACATGAGTAGAGGATGATAGAGCATACCGCTATACAGGCGTAGTTGATAGTAGATTAGAACGCACGACATGACGCTCTATAGGCACAAATGCACGCACAACAAGAGACTTTAGAGGCGCTAATGTCTAGGATTCCCCCTCCCCACAATCGGTAATAGATTCACATACGATTTGAGTTGAGATTTTTGTATTATGATTTGAGATTTTTGTTGAATTTGGAATTGAATTTTATTTATAAACGGTATTTTTTTTTGCGTTTTGAAACAGATTTTATAAAATTCAAAAAAATATAACCCGAGCAACGACTATCAATGTCGGCGTTAAGGGAGTGCCGACATTGATATGTGAGGATATTAACATCGGCGTTGAGGAATGTCGACGTTAATAAGAGAACCATAAATGAAAAAACAATCTGAGAGCAACAATTATCAATGCCGGCGTTAGGAGGAAGCCGACCTTGATATTAATCATTATCAACGTCGACTTCCTCCTCCTAAAGCCGTGGTTAATAGTAATGAATATCAACATCGACTTCTTCCACCAAATGCCGACGTTAATAATTGAATTATCAACGTCAACTTTTTCCACCTAACGCCATGGTTAAAGATCAAAATCTTTTAACGTCGACTTTGTTCGTTTATTAACGTCGTCAATATAACTTTTAACGACGGCTTTCGCCGTCTTTACTAATAATTTCTCCACTAGTGAGTATTTAATTAGAATAAATTGTTTTTATTAATCTAAATATAAAATTATTAATGTTTTTAATTTAAATACAAATTAAATAAAAAATGAAATTAACATAAAAAATTAAGTAATAAATGATTATTTACATGTATGACCAAAGTAACGAGAAGAACACATATAAAACTACAAAACATTACATATAAAAATCTTCAAATAAGATTAATTTTAGTGACACTATGTTAGAATAATAATAAAATAACTATATATTTGTCAATTTCATATTTTATTGATAATATATTATTATTATTATTATTATCCAATTATGTCTTTTGATAATATTTTTATTCGATAAAAAGAAAAAGTTGATAATCAAATAAAATTATATTATCTATATAAATTTTGTAACTTAATATTTAATATATATATTAAATTCAGCATTTCCAAAATTCCTTAGTAAACAGTGAATTTTGTCTGATGATAGTATTTATAAGGTGCAACCGTGCAAGTAAACAACTAATGGTGGGGTCATTTTGGTGTGCATAAAAAAAATTTCATTATTTGACTAAACAAAACCTAATTAAATTTATTTTCTCAGGCACAATAAAAAAAAATGATAATTTCCCACCAACACAAATAATATTTTTTTAAAAATAAAACCCATTCCTTTGTTCTCTCTCCATCACTCTCACTTGAACTGCACTAACAAAATTCTATAACACATTTTATACAAAATATGAATTAAATAAATCACTTATAATAGTGTGCCTCCTGTTGCACAATTTTCTCTATAAATAGCTCACAATTTCACCGGTTTACAATCACCTTCAAACAAACAGTCTCCATATAGCTACCTCATTCAAACCCATTAATAATTTACTCTCACACACACACACACACAAAATGGCCAAATTGGTGATCCCGGCTTTCATTTTAATGGTACTTTTACTTGTTTTTATCATCTCTGAAGGAAGACAACTCAAAGAAGAAGAGAAGACTGTGGATTCTGACAAATGGGTTTTCATAGTAAACACAAAATCCCAACAACCCCAGCTGGTGGTGCCGCCGCCACGCAGAGTCGCCGCAGAAAATGATGATTTCCGACCAACTGACCCCGGCCATAGCCCCGGTGTAGGTCACTAGGTTGTTATTTATTAGACAGCGACCTCAGAAGACAACATTAATGCAGCTGATTGATAATCCTCTAATGTTGGAGTAAATCATTTCTTATTTGTATTATATAATATATATTAAATAAGGTAACGAGTAGTAGTTTAATATTAATTATTATTATTGTCTAGTAGAAATTATTTAAGGTTTCAGATAAGCTAAGATAAGTAGTGGCAAGACTACATATATTAATATTGTTGCAAGGAAGATAAGCTAGTAAGCTAGCTATATTCATGTACTTCTCTTTAATCTTGTTAATATGAAATTAAAGATTAATATGTATTGTCTAATCATTTATGCGAAATTTTAGTGTTTTACTTGGGTTGAATCATTTTTAGGCGCTATATAATCTTAGCTGTTTTGTAAGGAAAAAATTATAAATTATAAATTATAAATTATAAATTATATTACTATTACTATTACCTAATCAAATTTGTTAGGCCTCGTTTGATCTTTGGATTTTTGGGATAAAACTTAGGTTTTATCCCAAAACCCAACAATCCCATCATAAATCAAATCAACACTTTTATTAATTAAAATATCCATATTACCTTTACTTAAATATTTTATTTTATATTTATAAATATATTTATATATATTATTTTATTACATTATAAAATTTATTTTCATATAAATTAAATCAATAAATTATTTTATTTAAAAAATTATATTAAATATAAATAAATTTAAAATATAAATAAAATTATAACATTCTATATTATCTAATATACCATTTAAATTTTAAATAGTGTAAATAAATAATTATGTTAGAAAATAAAGTGACATATATTTAAATAAAAATATTTATAACATTAATTTTATGTATAAAAATTATATTAATTATATTCAATAAAAATAAATACACAATATAAATAAAATTATAATTTATTATATTATTTTATGTAATATTTGAATTATAATAGTAATTATTTATAAGTATTTATAAAAAAATTATTTATATATTAATAAAAGTTAATATTAATATATATATATATATATATATATAGTTTTTTAATATTTATTTTATTATATTTAAAATTTTATTTAATATAATATTATTTTATTATATATATATAGAGTGAGAGTGAGAGTGAGAGTGAGAGTGAGAGTGAGAGTGAGAGTGAGAGTGAGAGTGAAAGGGAGAGAGAGAGGAAGAGAGAAAGGGAGAGAGGGAGAGAGGGAGAGAGAGGGAGAGAGGGAGAGAGGGAGAGAGAGGGAGAGAGGGAGAGAAGGAGAGAGGGAGGGGGTATAATAGGAATAAAATTAAAAAATCCTGATTTTTTATCATTTTCATCGCACAAGGGTTATTTAGAAAAACCCAGGATTTATCCAAATAACCCATACATCAAACAAGGCCTTAGAGTTCTTTGATCTGGGTTTTTTGGAATTTTTTATTTTACATAAGTATATTTACTAATTTCATAAACTAAAATATCTTTATTTTAGTTTTAATAATTTTAAATATAAAAGTATATTTTAACAATTAAACAAATTAAAATTCTAAATAACTTATTATTTTTTATCAAATAATATTTTTCTTAAAAACAAACCCAAAAAAACAATATCAAACTAGAGTGAAATCAACGGACATATAATTTATGAAATGAAATCAGTGTAAAATTGCATTTGAGATCATCTTATACCAATGGGCCTATGTGCCATCTCACATAGAAAAAATAAAAAATGTAATATTTTTATTTATTTTTTTCATTATTACCTTCCTCTTTGTGAAAGGACACAGAGCCCTTTTTGATAATAAGGGATCTCAAGTGGTAAAATTGATGTATTTGTGTATTAGGAGAATGTTTCAAGAAATTCCTTTGACAAAGTTGGCAAGGGGTTAGTTTCATTCAATAGTTTAGATATATTGAATCTTATTTACAACTTTCTCAATTTAAATTAATTATTCGTGAATCATTAAGATGTTATCATGTTATAGAGTTATAAAAAAAAATTGATAGAACATGACAATGAAGAATTTCAATAATAGCTTAAGATAGTTTTTGAAATCGTTCCAAGATTGTGACAAATTCGCAATAATAGTTATCACTTAGAAAGTTTCTTAAATTAATGCCCTCAACATGAATATCATGCAAAATAATTTGGATCTCTTGAACTTGTTTAATTACCTGTTTTGAATATACCATTTTGTAGTCTAAAAATTGAACGATTATAAACATTTTACACTCGCATCTTCGGTTTTATATTTACGTTCAAAAGATTGGCATAATGTTTTGGCCGTATTATTTTTACAGTACACATAATATAATGAATCTAACAAGCCGTTCAATACGTAGTTTCTACACAATAAATTTGAATGGTGTCAATAATCAATGGACGAAACCTTTTGAACATTAACTTTCGAATGCATGTTTGCATCTAATGATGAGGTCACCTTTTGTTCATCAATCTTAGGTGTTAGAGGATCCTTAATGAGGAATCATGCGAGAATTAAAGTCGCGAGGTAAAAAAATATTTTTTTCTGCCATCTCTTAAAGTTCGAGCCATCTAAATTTGCAGGCTTATCTAGATGGTTAGAGGAAACAAACATCTTTATGTTGGAAATATGTGTTTCGATAGTCATTTCTAAAAAAATAGAAACGTGTAAAATTCCGAGATAAGTAATATTATAACTATTTTAAGATTGTTGGTAATCTTATATTATTACAAATACACATAGATTACTCATGACAATATAATCATATGGTAATTTATGAAATACACTACAAATATCAAGTAAAGACAACAAAACGAAATAAATCTCCTTGTATTTGTGCACAACTAAAAAGTGTCGTCAAGCTTGTAAATTGGGCTTATGAATGTTCGCATTTTGCACTTTCTTCGATTTTTGAAATATGTGAGGGAAATTAATTTTAACATTATCAAAAACTTAAAATAGAAAACGATGCTTTGTAGATCATGACTCCATAACTTACTATCCCGTCATATCTGGGAAAGATGAATATTTTTAATGGTAAGTCAATAATAGGCCTTTTTTAGAGTTTTTTTTTTATTTTAGTATAATTAAACCTCACGACAAAGAGTCGACACCTATTTTTTTTTTTAAATAAGGAAAATTTAGGCGTATGAACGTCAAATTAAGTGATTCTTTGCGAGTTCGGCGTTGTCCCACAACTCCTCAAAGATCTCTACTATAATGCAGAATAATATTTTGTAAATGTCCAAAGATTTATAATAGAGACTATAATGTGACTTGTACATGAGACATAGCGCATTAGCTCTTTCTCACATGTAATCAATCATCTAACTCATAACATTATCTCTAAAACGCGTTTTGTAAGCACTAAAAATCTACACATCAATTTATAAAATTAAAACAATTATTTTGATTTATTTTCAATTAAACACAATCAAAATAATAACCTCATAACCAAAACCCAAATAAAACAATTAATTAGACTAAGAATTGTGATAATTAAAGCCTAATTAATTAAGGAAAATTGTATAAATAATAAAAATAAAATTATTTGGGATAAATGTTGAACTCATTTATCTTAAAATAATTTTAGGAAAAAATCAGGGATTAAAATAAATAATTAAGGATGAAATGAGGTACTCATATCATCCCCTAAAATTATTTATTTAACCCAAAAATCTATAAAAATAAATAAAAAAAAAAATAAATTGGTAAAATATTTGTCATATTTATTTTAATATTTTGTGTATTTAAAAAGATCAAAATTAAAGTCAAAGAGTAAAAGAAAAATAGATTTCAAATAAACCCTTAAGGTTTTAAATAAAAAATAAATTCGCGATCTAGTGTGACCGAAATTATGAGAATCGGCTGCAACAGGAATCACGTCCATCGGATGGATGCTGATTCTCATCCAACGTCAAGAAGTAGGTCGCGTAGCCCATTGTAGAGGAAGGACGCACGCACATGCGAGGAACCAGATTAGCTAACTGGACGTTATCCCCGGTATCCATAACTGTAACGGAACGCCCAAACACTGACGGCCCGCTAACAGAACGCTAGACGCACACAAAACTGTGTCGTTTTTGCCTCCAATCATCTTCTTCATCACAATGCCGCGAAGATAGGATCGAAGACCCGTTTTTTATTTTGTCAATTTGGTAATCTCCCTAAAGTCAACCATTTTGGCTGATTTATAGGCTGAAATGATCATTCTACCACGATGACCATTTCTCCTACAACCAAAGGAATGATTCATCCCTATTTCGCCAAGTTGACTCAAGATTCAGTCCACTTGAAGCCTCCACCGATTCAAGGATTCTATAAATACATTCTATAAATCAATTTGAAGGCAAGAGATAACATCCCAAGTCTTGAATCAATAGTTTTCGGGAAATCCGCCATTGAAGCACAATACTTCTTATTTTTGAAAATTTTGTATAAGGCTTTAAAACTTGGATCTGAGCATCCCAAAAGCTTCTGTAAGGATCAATAAGTGTTCTCCAATACTTGGTATAATCCCCCTAGTTATCATCAATAATAAGTAACAACATTTAAATATTGTTGTTTCAATATTTTAAATAACGCTAAAACTTAGAAACATTACTAGGACCGGAAAAATAATTGGTTAAAACTCAAATGTTATACAACCGATTTAATTTCAAAACTCAACTTTATAAGTAGAGACCAATTTTAAAATGGGTGCAGCGGATGAAGCGCGAAAGTCCTTTCCCAAATATCACCAAACTACGAACTAAATAAAACTTTAGTCAATACGTTTATACACGTATGCAAACTTTTATTGATTTTCAAAAATCAATTGGAGACTCTATTTCAAAATAAATAATATTTTAAATTAATTATGTTTAATTAATTTAAACTAAATGATTTATAAAAAAAATAATTTTTTGATTTAATTACCGCAAATCCCCGAATTATTTAAAATTTAACCTCGAAATTAATTATTTTTAATTAATTTCAAAAGCTGTCAGAGATCATTTAAAAAATCTTTTAAATAATGTTTTATTTAAAAAGAAAATTTCTTACATGCAAACCGAGGTTGGAATTCTCGAACCTCGAGCTTTTCCACGAAACTAATTCAAAGAGTTTTTCTAGGGGTTATAACTTTCTAGCGACTCTGCTGGGGATTAAATGTTAACCCAAAAACATAAACTTGGCTTTTGAAATGTTTGTATCACGTTTTCAACTTAATAAACTTGTTTGGAAAGGTACAACACATAAAAAGACGCATAAATTTTTATCCTATTTAAAGTCTTTATCTGTAAAGGGTACATTGCCCTCTTCTTAGTTGTAAAGAAGTACTCGACCGGGATCGATAGTTTTACACATATGTGCAAAGATTGTCAATGAGGAATGAAAACTTTTACAAACCAAGTGATGTTGCGAGAGGAACAACTAGAATGCATGGGATCGACCACACCCTTTGGCGATGAGTCATCCGATAGGACGCATACATTATGAAGGTGAGGGGATATTTCCAAATGAGTTGATATTCATTGGTTTATGGCGGCGGTTTTACCCCCTCCACTATAGGTACATGAAACTCTCATATGATTCCCCTTAGAATAAAAAACATGGTTACTATAATCAAGTCGGTTGTTTGTAATGCCCAGACAATCAAAACTTTGTCACTACAACCCTTTAAGTGACTACTATATATATATATTATGTGTTATGTGTATGCATGTATAGTCTAAGTGGGAAACTCAAACATGTTCCTTATTTTAAAAACAAATGCATGTTTGTAAATGTTTTGAATTTCTAATCACAGACGATGTTCACGCTAACGAATATCGAACTCATTTCGTGGATTGATAATTTTCACGCAAATGAGTGGAACTATCGATCCTATGGTCTCATTCCAATCATGAGATTCAAAAACTTCGAGGTAAACTCCACTTTCATGATGGAAATACAACGAAGGAGGAATCCTCTAAAATGGGCCTATTTCTTGGGAGAAAGGTTTATGTGCCCAACTATAGAGGAATTCTGAGCTATCCTCATGATGGACAACGAGAATGTTCTACATTAGAATCAATTTATAGAATCAATGCCTTACAGAAGCTCTTGCAATGGGAATACATAAACTCTAAAGTAACATCTGATACTATCCTCGCAAGGACGTACATCGACTTCCAAATATGGACGAAGATATAAAAAAGAAATGGAGACATTTCTTTAACTCTAAGATCATCCATGATAACAATTACGATCCTATTTGCTCACTTCTTACTAATACCAAAAAATGGTAAACCCTCCTCATGAATCCTAGAGGTAGCATACCATATGCGAAGGGGAAACAAAGAACCCTCAAGTGTTATTCTGGTAGAGACACTTATGGGTTTGAACAACTCATGTCTATCTTCCACCATGAGCAAAAGAGGCTCACCCTTAATAATTTACATTTGGCTGCTCGAAAAACTTAAGTGTTTGCCGCTAGTAATTCCCGATGGCATTATGTCCCCTTCATTTCAGTATCATAGATTGAAGGAAGCCTTGCCTAGACAACTTGTATAGAGCAATGATTAATTAGGGTAATCTTTCCTTGGTACCCAATAAAGAAAATGACATTCATGATGGACGACAAACCCATAATTATGCTTCTAAGCTTGGAATGGGTTACCTCTTATTACACCCATAGCTTGTTCAAGCAATTTTGCTACAACTATATAGAAGTTGCTTTCGCTGTAGACAGACCAATCGATCACATAGCCTATAAAGCATACCTAAAAAAATAGCATGGCACATTTGAAATAAATATCTTGTGAAAGCGAAGGAAGTACCTAAATTTCATTCTCCAAAAGTATGAGCATGTCTAGAAAAATGAAGAGGAGGAAGTTGCTAGTGTAGGAACAAGCTATGGTTGGACCTAAAGTATGTGACCTCCTTTAACACTTTTTCTTTTTTAGACTCTCTCTATAAAATATCAACAAGAGAGCTTTATCTGTAAGAAACTTAACGAGTATATTATATAATAAATCTATATTTGTTTATCGAATCAAAAAATAGATGACCACTCTCTAGGATTCATTTTATATGCATATGCATTGCATTTGTACTTTATTATAACTGCAAAATCCTCACCTCTTTCTATTCGCAACAGTCTATGACTACGACAAACCAACACGACCCCTAGAAAGAGAGACCCACAAACTGGACATTTTATACGCCACCAGATGACCGAAGAACTCCCATTACTTGGAATGGTCTTTGTGATTGAGTTTAGGGAAATGAATGCAACTTTGCAACATGTAACGGAGCATCTCACGTTGATCACGACTTATTTAACTAATTAGTAAATTCCATCTATATCCCAAGAAATATATTATTCTTCATCTTTTCCTATCTAAGCTATCCCAATTATGTTCACACCCATCAACCCCCATCCTACTAGTCAACAAGATCAAGAAGAAGTCTCTCTATATAAAGACTCCGAAGAAGATATCGACCTAACTACACAAGTACAATATGGGGAGGTAATCAATCCACTGGGACTACAGGAAAAAAATTTCAATAGCTGGTCAACCACTACTAATGGAATATTAACGCAAGATGGCTCAAGTTCATGCCATGAAGGAAAAAATTTAAGCCCATCCAAACAAGATAGTTAAAGGAAAAACACATAAGAACACCATGACTGGAACGACGCTAAGAAAGTTGTCGAACGAGCAATTATTCTAGTAGGTGTTTAGTTTCCGGCACGATCCAAGTACATTGGAAAAAGTTATCCGTTAGTCTTTTTCAAAATGTACGCCTCCGTAATGACCCCATTGTGATTTGAAGAACAAATTGTTCTCCACTTATTCCCCAGTACCTTGACGATGCTACTTTGCGCTGGTATAGAGAATTGAGGAACTGGCTGCAGCGTTCATAGAACGCTTCTCAATGCATCTTAACCTCGTATGACCAGAAAAAAGATTGAAGAACATCAAACAAGGAGAAAATGAGAAATTTCTATGTTTTAGGAAAGATGGAAAGTTTTCATCGAGGTATTAATTCCCTCACGAGCGAACAACGACAAATCGATAAGATTTTGAAAAACATTAACGAATGATATTCTGTTGAATTTTCCATCAAAATCTTCCAAAAATGAAGAAATTGCAAAAGACTGAAAATAACCTCGATGACGCTATCGAGAAAGAAGGGAAAGAGGGAAAAGTAGTCAAAGCTACCTAAACCAAGTAAGGAAAAGACAGAAGTACATAAGGTAACCACTGCTTGGTAGGAGCAATCGCCTCAAAAGACAAACCCAAGTAAGTATCCACAGCCTAAGGTAAGTACAATCATTCTTACCAAGGTCACACCCCTAAAGGCACTTAAACTTGGTAGACTCTTCGATGACCTAGGAATGCCTTTATGTCAAGTGATGAAGATTCTCCAAGAAAAAAGAATCTCATTAAACCCCTTTCCCCAAGAACAAACAGACCATTCTTGAGAAAATATGAAAACACTTGGTGCGACTACCACCAAGCCATGGGCCACGCTATCGACAATTGTAGTGCCCTCAAACACCTGTTCTAGGATTTGATCGATCAGAACATGATTGCCATGTTGGAAATAACAAAGAATCCGCTACTAAATCACAAAGTCAATATACTCACCATTGACGAAGCATTTCTTTACTGCAATGTGTTACCGAACCCGATCCATAATAGCGAACCTGAGATCAACATGATCGATCCATGTCCCAAAGAGAAGTCCAAAGCCCGTTCCGGTGATATCTCTGAATGGTGGAAGTATAAAACGACTGACCACATCTATGCCCTGATAAACATTGCGGCGACACGTGGTGGAACAAATTTCCAACTTAGTTTCTTGAAAACCACACTAAACAATGTTCCATCTACCTCCCAAATTCCTGTAGGAACTAGAAGGGAAAATGAGCCCAGAGCTCTCAACCCAGGAGACAACCTCCTAAGTCAACTAAAATGGACAAATGCTAACATTTATATATATGAGAAATCATGATGTACTCTATCGAGCACATTAAAGAAGTCATCAATGAGTTAAGCAAGGCCATGTCCCTACCAACACCACCCCTGAATAACTAGTATGGATCATATCCGCTAGTTCGCAATATAACATGATCGACTTCAATGACAAAGATCTTCCATCAGCCGAATCAAATCATGACAAACCCCTCTACATTTCTGTGCAAATAGAGGGAAAAACTGTTCCAATGGTCTTAATAGTTAATCGATCCTCTCTCAACATATGTCCTTAGAAAACTCTTAAGAAAATTAGAGTATCCCGAGATAGGATCATACCATCTCACATGTGCGTCAGAGGTTTCGACAGTTCTAGTTGTGAGATAATAGGTTGCCTCAAGTGCACTGCCTCAAGTTTATCTTAGGAAGTCCATGGCTTCATCAAGACAATCATATAACCTCTACCATACACAAAAAGCTTAGGTTCATCCTATTTGTTAATAGGTCGAGACGTCGTTCGTATTTGACTTCGTGACTAAATCATATTTGTTAATAGGTCGATACGTTGTTCGTACACGACTTTGTGACTAAATCCTATTTGTACACGACTTTGTGACTAAATCCTATTTGTTAATAGGTCGAAACGTCGTTTGTACACGACTCCGTGATTAAATCCTATGTGTTAATAGGTCAAGACATCATTTGTATATGATTTCGTTAGATATCTCATCTGTTGATAGGTGTACTAATCGTTTGTATACGATTCCATCAAAAAATCTTATTTTTCAATAATTTGAGACATCATTTGTATGTGGTTCTGTTAGAAATCCTATACGTTGATAGGTTTACTAATCATTTGTACACAATTCCGTCAGAAAATCCTATTTGTTAATAGATCGAGACATCATTTGTATATGGTTCCGTCTACAACCTTATGTGTTAATAGATCGAGACATTATTTGTATATGGTTTTGTTAGAAACCCTATATGTTGATATGTGTGATAATCGTTTGTACACGATTCCGTCTGAAAACATTATTTGTTAATAGGTCAAGACATCATTTGTATATGGTTTTGTTAGAAATCCTATCTATTGATAGATGCGCTAATCGTGTGTACACGACTCTGTTTGAAAACTCTATTTTTCGATAGGTCAAGACATGATTTGTATATGATTCCATTAGAAAACTCTATCTAATAATAGATGCGTTAATCGTTCGTACACGACTTCATCGGTAAACTCTATCTATTGATAGATTGAGACATCATTTGTATATGATTCCGTTAGAAAATCATATATATTGATTGTTGTGCTAATCATTCGTATACGATTCTGCATGTAAACCCTATCTATCGATAGGTCGAGACGTCGTTCTTACACGACTTCATGATTAAATCCTTTTTATTGATAGGTTGAGACGTCGTTCGTATACGACTCCGTTACTAAATCCTATTTGTTGATAGATTGAGACATTATTTATATACGATTTCACCAAACCCTAAATCTCGATAGGTCGAAACATCGTTTATATATGATTCCACCAAAACCCTATCTCTCGATAGGTTGAGACCTCATTTATATACGATTCCGCCGAAACCCTATTCTCTATATAGGTCGAGACATCGTATATGTACGATTCCGCCAAAACCCTATCTATCGATAGGTCGAGACCTCGTTTATATACAATTCTGCCTAAACCCCATTCTTTAGATAACTCGAGAAATCGTTTATATACAATTCCGCTAAAACCCTATCTATATAGGTATCTCATCTCGCAACATCATTACAATTGAATATCTCAAACAAAAACCCTATCATCCGAATAAGTATCCAAACCCTATCGTCCGAAAAGGTATCCAAACTCTATCGTTCGAATAGGTATCCAAACCTATCGTCCAAATAGGTATCCAAACCCTATCGCCCGAATAGGTATCCAAATCTTGTCGCTCGAATGTGTAGCCAAACTCTATCGTCCGAATAGGTATGCCAAACCATATCGCTCGATAGGTATCTAAGTCTTGTTTATTGACAAGCACATCGATCATTCGTACATGATCCTATTCAAATCCTATCTCTCGATATACTTTGATAAAATCTTATTCTCTGATAAAGTCTCATTCTTCAATAAATGTTCTATTCCCAATTCACAACAACGCAAAAGAATATCTATTGATGACACTACGATCATTTATATATGATCATTTCAACCTCACATGTGAGTGACCTTCACGGAAAGTTTGTTAACTCTCGCCATAAAAATAGCGGTACCATGATCACATATATACATGATCACGCGATGCATTAGTTGTTAGTAAGCCCCATAAGCAAGCGTGTTAGCTCTCACCAAGACTCATATGTTGATGTTCTAATGATCATATGTTTATGATCACCCTAAAATATTACTTGTTAGTAAGTAACCCACGTGAAACGTTACTAAAACTTTCATGCTCCCAACCTATCTCATGACGATAACCTTAGCGATTTATACATGACTAAAATATGAATAATATGTTGATATTCATGCTAGATAGGATATGATGTTTCAATACCTAAGATTATCCTCACCCCATAGATTTTATGGGTACTTTGTTATGCTCTGTAAAACGGGATTCTCCAAGAGTTATCCTTGATAGGTTAATCAGCAAAGAAAGATCCTAAAGCAATGCTTGGAAATATATCAACAAACTTATATACACAACATCACTAGGTTAGTCCAATAATCAACACGCTACATGTTCTATCATTTTAAACCCCCTTAATATAAATTGGACTAAATAACTTAGCGTTAGATGTCATACTTGAATCAACGTTTTCAAAAATCAGTTTGTTGTTTTCAAACTCGATTCGAGAGGGGCACTTTGTAATCACTAAAAATCTACACACCAATTTATAAAATTAAAACAATTATTTTGATTTATTTTCAAATAAATAAAATCAAAATAATTAACCCCATGGACAAAATCCAATTTAAATAATTAATTTGGCTAATTATTGTGATAAATAAAGCATAATTAATTAAGGAAAATGGTAAAAATAATAAAAATAAAATTATTTTGGATAAATGTTGTACTCATTTATCTCTAAAATTATTTATTTAATATTAAAATATGAAAATAAAACAGTAAAATATTTACCATATTTACTTTAATATTTTGCGTATTTACAAAGATAAAAATTAAAGACAGAAGGGTAAAATAAAAAAAAATCACAATCTAGTGTGACCGAAATTAAGAAAATCGTCAGTAGTAGGAAGATGGACATTGGATTCTCATATAACGCCTAGAAGGAGGTTGCGTAGCCCTTTTTAGTAGAAGGATGCACACACATGCAAGGCACCGAATCAACTAAGTGAATGTTAGGCCCGTTAGCTAGAACGCTAACGGAATGCCTAAACGCTGACGAACCGCAGAAGAAACACCATACGCGTACGATACGACGTTGTTTTGGCCTCTGATCATCTTCCTCATTGCAATGCCGCAAAGATAAAATATAAGGTCCATCTTTGATTTTTCCATTTTGAAACTCAACCTATAGTCTACCATTTCGGCTAATTTAAAGCCTAAATGATCACCCTACCATGATGATAATTTCTCCTACAACCATAGAGATGATTCATCCCTATTTCGCCAAGTAGACTCAAGAACAACCAAAACGACGTTAAAGGCTTTTGGATGAATCAATCCACTTAAGGCCTCCACCGACTTAGCGATGCTATAAATACATCATCTAACTCATTCTGAAGGCAAGGGATAACATCCTAAACCTTGAATCAAAAGTTTTCGAACGCCAATTAAAAATCAACATTAAAATTTACATCATAATGAATTTCAATTCAAACATATCTCTCTTTGAATTTGTGAAAGTCCATATGGTAGAGTATTTGATTAAAAATCAAGTCATCACCGTGCCCTCTTTTAATAATTACGGGTCAAACATATCTCTCTTTAAATTTGTGAGAGTCCATAACTCAATGGTAGAGTATTTGATTAAAAATCAAGTCATCACCATGCCCTCTTTTAATAATTATGGGTGCATAGCTCAATGGTAGAGCATTTGACTGTAGATCAAGTGACCACCGTTTCGAACCTTATTTTATGTATTTTCAAATCTTCTTTTAAATAGGTTCGAACCCAGTTCGCCCTCTTTAAATAATCTCCACATCTATATATACAATTCTTTTATTTTTTTTTGAAGGATTTTTTTTAGTAAATTCGTAATCTATAATTTAAAAATCAAAATAGATAAACCTAGTTGGACCATTTTTTTCAATAATTTAAAAACGGTGAAGTTATCAAATAATCTTTTCAATTATATTTACTTTATTTTTATGAATTTTCAATCCAATTTTAGGAACTTTGTCAAGCCATCATTTAAATAAACATAAAACTTCTTCTTAAAATGATATTAAAATCCTTCTCATCTTTCGTTTCATTAGTAAAGATCCATAACTTAGTGGTAGAGCATTTCAATGTTAATCAAGAGGTAGCTTGTTTGAACTTGGTTGAGTCCTTTTTATATAATCATTGGACATATATTTACCTCACTTTTATGTATTTTGAATTCTTCTTTTAGAAACTTCGTTGACCAATGAAAATCAACATAAAAATTTACATCATAATGAATTTCATTTCCAACATATCTCTTTGAAATTTTGAAGGTCCATACCTTGTTGACATATGATTTGACTACAAATTAAGACATCACCGACAAACACCTAGTTAGGCCGTTTTTTTTTTAATAATCTACGATCCATAGCACATCCATTGCTTAGTGGAGATCAAGAGGTCACCTATTTGAACCCAGTTTAGCTCTTTTTAAATAATATGCTTATTCATACATACCTATTTTTATCTATTTTCAAATCTTCTTTTAATTAGGTTCGAACCCATATGGACCTCTTTAATTAATCTTAATATCTATATTTACCACTCTTTTATTTATTTTGAATTGATTTTTAGTAAATTTGTAACCCATAATTGAAAAATCATCATAGAGAAACCTAGTTGGATCATTTTTATTCAATAATTTAACAAAAGTGAAGGTATCAAATAATCTTTTGACCTAGAAATGATATTTTGAAATTATCTATGTAATGATCCAATAATCGTGTTTATGTTAATGATTTTGTTTTTCATGATCATATATGAACTAACTATACAGTTGAATTAAAAGTTATAGACTTCTGAAATTTGGACGAAAATAGGAATACATGGTTCTAAGACTTTAGCCAATGAGTGGTATTTCTCGTTCATGTTCTTTAGTTGGGACCGAGAAAACTTAGCCTCTGATTGAGGATCAAGATTGGTATTCTTTAGCTCTGACCGAGGATCGGGACCATTGTTCTTCAGAATGGAACGAGTAATAGGACCGATGGTTTTAACCTAGGACCGATGAATCCGACAAAGTTTTTTAATTTATGACTAAGCTCTCCACTTAGCCTAGGACTGATGATTTTAATCCTATGACCGAGTTCAATCCTAACATAGGACATATGTTTCTAACTGTAGGATCGAGTTCCATCCTAACCTAGGACCAAGCACCTTTAACCTTAGGACCGATGACCAAGGACCAAGATCAATGAACCTAACTTGGGACCGAGCATCCCAGGTTGATGACTGAACAATCTGAGTTCGGGACCGAACCTCCCAAACCTAGGACCGAGTCCTCCGGTCTCTTGACGTATGTGCCCGAGCCTTAGTCCATACCACCTCGGTCTAGACCGAGCCCAAATCCACCAAACTGGACCCAGTCCTAGTTTTTTTAAATCTTGTGTTCTTGAGTTTAATTGAATTTTTTTATTCAATTAGTTGCTATAAATGTTTGTTATTGTGTTAGAATATTTTCAAGCAACTCTAACATTATTTTGATAATGTTTGATCAAACTGTGTTTTTGAAAATTTTTGGATTTTTATTCAATATTCAAAAACTTTTTTAATGCTTGAATGATGTTCTTGTGTTCAACTATATTAATCATTTCAAAGCTAATTGAACAAAAATCAGGCCTTTAAATGACCTAATTTGAAATATCCCAAAATTTGACATATAAATAGTATTTTGCAAATTGGTCTTTGTAAAGATCCAATAACCGTGATTTATGTCAGGGCTTTTGTTCTTCATGATCATATGAACTATCTAAAACTTACAGATCATGATTCAATGATCTGAATCAAAAGTTATTACCTTCTGAAATGTTGACCAAAATAAGAACACGTGGTCCTAAGGCTTTAACCTAGGACCGGTAAACCTTGGTCATGTTCTTCAGTTGAGATCGAGAAAATGAACCCGGGTTAAAACTTGGGACTTTGATAACTCAGCCTCCGACCGAGGATCAGGACCGGTGTTCTTCAGCTCCGACTGAAAATCAAGACCTGTGTTCTTCAGGAAGGATCGATCCCTAGGACCTAGGATTCTGATCGAGTTTTTTTAACTTAGGATCGATCCCTTCTCTTAGCATAGGACCAATGATTCTTACCCTAGGACCGGGCCTTAACTTGACCTAGGACTAGTAAACCTAACCCTAGACCTAAGACCGAGTTCCATCCTAACCTAGGACCGAGTTCAATCATAACCTTGGACCGATGTTTCTAACCCTAGAACTGAGTTCCATCCTAACATAGGACCGAGAACCTCTAACCCTAGGATCGAGGACTAGGATCGATGAACCTAACCTGGGACCCAACATCCCAAGCCTAGGACCGAGTAGTCCGAGTTCGGGACCAAGCCTCCCAAACCCAAGATTGAGTCCCCTTGTCCCTTGACCCATGCGTTTGAGCCCTAGTCCATCCCATCCTTGTCTAGACCAAGCCCTGATCCATCAAACCGGACACAAACCCTAGGACTCAGGTCCTAAGCCCTGTTTGGTTCCACTTTTCAAAATCCAAATTTTTTTTATAATTTTGGAACTTGAATCCATTTTTAAATAATCTCAAAAATTCAGAAAATTATATTTTAATATTTTTGGGATAATTCCTAAACCAATGTTTTGTCTAAGGTCCTATCTGGAATTTATTTTAAAATTCTAACATTTTTATTGATATTTTTCAGGGTTCTTACTTGTTATATATCTACGCAATCGCAGGTACGCCATTCTAAATAATTTTGTATAAATATTTATGCAAGCCAAACCTGTACTTGTTTAGGACCCCTAGACTACTAATTGAAAAAATAAATGTTATAAATAAAAGTTTTAAATAGGAAGAATAATTTTTTGGTCAAATTATTTGGTTTAAAATAATTAAGAGAATAAATTCATTCTATGCCAACTTTATTTTGATGATATCTGATTAAAACTTAATTATGATTAAAACTTAATTGTGATGATATGAATAAAGGTAAGTCGTCTAATTGTTTCTATACAGGTGCATCAGACATGGCTAACTTAGGCGTGGTCTAAGAAGGCTAATTAGACGTGATACGTAGTTAGACGTGCAGTCTAACAAATACGTAGTTAGAGGTACAGTCTAACAAATATATAGTTAGCCGTGCAGTCTAACAGATACGTAGTTAGACGTGCAGTCTAACAGATACATAGTTAGACATGCAGTCTAACAGATACGTAGTTAGATGTGCAGTCTAATAGATACATAGTTAGACATGCAATCTAATAGATATGTAGTTAGACATGTAGTCTAAAAGATACGTAGTTTGACGTGCAATATAATAGATACGAAGTTAGAGGTGTAGTCTAACACTTTCATACAAGTCTGAAGTGATACGTAGTTAAACGTGTAGTCTAACTCATTCAGACAAGTCTGAAGGGATGCATAGTTAGACGTTGCTGTCTAACTCCATTAGACCTGTGGTCTAATGGAACATGTTATTAGACATTGGCGTCTAACTTACTTAGACTAGGCGGTCTAATGGAGCACATCTAATGCTTCGCTTCAGCAACCGTCTGAAGTTAGCATACGTCTATCCACAATCAACTAGCTATCTGCTACTTTGTTCCACTCACACTTGTGCAGTCTGACAAGCCAGCTAATTGCATCCAATGAACGAACGCCACATACGCAAATGTCCTTCCAATAGTTTGTCTAGTACAAGACAATATCAGAGAGGATATTCGGCGCACTACCTGTTCGGTACGGCCACGTTCCAATTGCTTAGAGTCTGATGTACTCTTGTCCTTTGGGTGGCCAATGGACGCTTGCGACGTGTCCATGAAGAGGATTCGACCGTTGGTGTCCTTCTACTACAAATAGATTCTCAAGGACAACGACCAAATCACTGGTGAACTTATTGAATTGTTAATCAATCAATTGTCAATCTTCCAAGCTTACTCTTGCACTTACCGATTTCTATCATCTTCCAAGTTCAAGAGAGAAAGAATAAAAAATGTCTAGCTGAGAGAATATTGTTCTTGATATTGTAAGTTGAATAGAGGTTGATCTTTTCAACAGAGTGTTTAGCTAGATCAGTAAACTGTATTTGATTCAAAGAATTTAGTGAATTCTTTCGGTTGTGGAAGAAGGGGTGACGTAGGAGAGTTTGCTCCGAACATCCATAAACAATCTGTTGTATTCTTTACTTTAAGTCTTTCATCTTTCATTGGTTCAAAGTTTCAAATCCGATGAACACTTCCGCCCTTGAAACCGTTTCAAGAGTTCGAAGGATTTGCAAAGAATAGAAATAGATTTTAACTTCTAACAGAGTTAAAATCGAATCGATTATCGTGAGTTGTTATCAATAGTCAGACCACAGTCTCTATTGGTACCACCGATCCTATCATAATTCTTTTTTAAAATAAATGTCATCTTTTGACGAGCGTGAAGGACATAGCGCGGAAGCCCTTTCCCGAGTGTAACTAAGACATGAACCTTTACAAAAATTCTAGTATAAATACGTTTATACACGTATCATTTTAATGATTTTCAAAACATCACTTTGCGATCTGATTTCAAATAAATATTTTTTTAATTAGATATGTTTAATTAATTTCTAGCGGGTTTTGGCCAAATTATTATCTGGCCCTCAGATTATTAACATTTGAACATAAATTAATTATTTTTACATAATTGTTTCTAAAATCTTCAAGGCATTATTCTAAAAATATTTAAAATAATATTTTCTTTTAAATGAAGTTTGGCACGTAAATAAAGGTTAAAACACATCAAATCTCGAGCCACTCCATGATGTATTCCTCGTATTGCCACACATCATTTACAAAATGTGCTAAGCTACAATTCCAGGTGGTCACAAATATTGAATTCCTTCTTATCACTCGTTTAATTAGTAAATATACATAACTTAGTTTTAAAGCATTTTAATGCAAATAAAGAGATAAACAGTTTGAACTTGGTTGAGCCCTTTTTATAAAAAATATTGGATTTATATTTACCTCTCTTTTTTATGTATTTTTAATTCTTCTTTTATAAACTTCTTCAATCAATAATTGATAATCAACATAAAAAATTACATTAGAATGAATTTCAATTCCAACATATCTCTCTTTGAATTTATGAAGATCTATAACTCAATTAGAGAATTTGACTACAAATCAAGACCGATGGACACCTAATTAGGCCTTTTTTTTTATTAATCTACAAGACCCGAGCTCAGTGGTAGAGCATTTGATTGCACATCAAGAGGTCATCAGTTTGAATCTAGTTGGGCCCTTTTTTAATAATCTTCAATCCACAGTTACCTTATTTTATAGATTTTCAAATCTTATTTTAAATAGGTTTAGCTGTATTTTATTTATTTTGAATTATTTTTTTAAGTAAATTCATAACCCATAATTTATAAATCAACATAGATAAACTTAATTGGACCATTTTTATTCTATAATTTAACAAAAATGATGTTATCAAATAATCTTTTGATCTATATTTAACTCGTTTTTTTTGAATTTTCAATTCATTTTTAGGAACTTTGTATAGCCATCATTAAAATAAACATAAAACTTCTTCTTCTCAACCTTCTTTGCTTGGATGCGCTTGACTGAAGAGTGGTGTCATTAGCCAAAAAGTGAAAAGAGAAAATAAGCTTGGTAGAAGTGGCAAACTTCCGTTGATATGCCGATGAAATCTTTTTTACATTTTTTAGTTGGACAGAGAGATAAGTTTTGTCACCAGAGCGGGAAAAACCTCACTTCCAATTGTAGGACGATTCGAAACGAGGACCTTTAGTTTATGATTGAAAATCATTCTTATTTCCGAGGAAATCAGTCAAAAGAAGGAAAACCTGCCTACTTTTGATGACATGATATTATCGGCCTTTTAAAGTAAAAAAGTAAAGGCAGTCGATCCCTATTTTTTCATTCATTTGGCTTTACTATACTTTGGTAGGTCAAGGTGTAATCAAACATAGATAAGTTAACGCACTTAGTAACAATAGTTCTTGAATTTCAATCTTGTTCATTTGATTCTTACTATTGAACTATTGAAGACTAGTTTTTCCAAATTCTTTACTATCACTAGTGAAAGCCTTACTTAAAGCTAAGAAAGGAGTGAGAGCTATTAGAAATAACTCAAGATCTATTGGACACATATATAAGAGCAATTAATCTTCTTGGAAGCATAATTTCCTATTATGTTTAATCAGTCTACAAACGGTGGGACTAATTGAATCACCTCCGCTTTCAGGACAAGAATTATAATCGCTCCATGGGCTTTCTTGTTTGTAGTTGTCTTTCTTTCTGTAGTCTTGTTTTTTATTGTGTTAACTATTGTATTGAAGTCCTCTTTAATACAATTAGAAAAGATGTTCACATGGGTCAAAAAGACTCGATCATAGGAACTTATACCACCTACGTGCTGGTAAACGAAAACCACCTTGACCGGATCATAGTAAACAACAATGTCAAATCAGGTCGCACCTTACCTTGAAAGAATTCAAACGTGGCCACCAACTTTCTATAAATAAGGGGAGATCTTCTGATTACTACTCACGAAAACATCCGAGATTTCGATAGGCGAAGGGAGCCTGACTTACGCAAGCCTGGCGCGAAGCGAAGGGATTGGATTTCACCTATGATCAGATCAGTGGGCAACCTTTACTTTTTTCATGGTGTTGTTGAAAGCGAATTTATAAGTAGCCCCGCCTTTCTCCGCTGCTCCCAGCTCACAGGTGGAGGAGGTGCCGTGAAGATCTAGGAGTGTGAGCAGTATGAGCGGAAAGGCTCCTATACTGTTTGGTAGGAGGCATTTATGCCAAACAATCATGACCTTATGGTAGCAAAGGGTTGGAAATTATAGTCCCTTACAAGTGCTCAAGATTCAACTTGAACCGTTGAACAATTTAGTTGACCTAAGCCGCACCCTTACTATTGGTGGGGCTCGATCTTCGAACTGTGCGTGGGACGAGTTTTTTCCTCATATAGCTCAGACCGAAGACCAGGGGAAGTTTCAGAGAGATGGGAAACCTAACAGCAGCATGGTCGGGGAGGGTATAAGCTTGTGATGAAGATGGAAAGGATGATTCATTCGGATCGACATGAAAGTCTATCTATATTGCATGTCAGAATCCATGTTGTATATTTGAAAGAGGTTGTCCCCTTCTTTTCTCTCAGGGTGCAATCATCTTCCCGTGGAGCACCTCTCTCCTTGACTCGTTTAATTAATAAATATCCATAACTTAGTGGTAGATCATTTGAGTGCAAATCAAGAGGTAACCAGTTTGAACTTGGTTGTTCCCTTTTCATATAATATTTGAATCTATATTTACATAACTTTTATGTATTTTGTATTATATTTTTATAAACTTCTTCAACCAATAATTGAAAATCAACATAAAAATTTACACAATAATGAATTTCAATTCCAACATATCTCACATCGAATTTGTGAAGATTCATAATTCAATGGTAAAGTATTTGACTACAGATCAAGATATAACTTAAGGACACCTATTAAGGTATTTTTTTAATAATATATGGTTTCATAGTTTAGTGGTAGAGCATTTGACTACAGATCAAGTGGTCAACGGTTCGAACCTTGAAGATACCAGGTTCTAACTTGTGACCTTTTGATCTACAGGCAACGGTTCAAACCTTGAAGATACCAGGTTCTAACTTGTGACCTTTTGATCTACAGGCAAATGTTTTCCCACTAGTTATGGACTTTTTTGTTTATTTCAATGATGGCTTGACATAGTATCTAAAATTGAATTTCAATGTAAATTAAGGGGTAGCCAATAGGAAACTTTGTTGCTATATTTACCTCATGTATTTTAAATTCTTCTTTTAGTACTTCGTCAATCATTGAAAATCAAAATACAAATTTACATCATAATGAATTACATTTCCAACATATCTCCTTGCAAATTTTTGAAATTCATAACTCAATGGCAGAGCATTTAACTACAAATCAAGAAATGATCGACCAACACCTAGTTAGGCCATTTTTTTTAATAATCTACGGGTTTATAACTCAATGGTTGAGTATTTGACTGTAGATTAAGATGTCACCAATCAAACCACCTAATTTTAAAATAATCTTCACATATACACCTACCTCATTTTTATGTATTTTCAAATCTTTGTTAAAAAGGTTAGAACTTCTGTAAATAATCTACACATCTATATTTACCTCATCTTTTATTAATTTTAAATTATTTTATGGTAAATTCGTAACCTATAATTTAAAAATCAACATAAATAAACCTAATAGGATAGTTTTAATTTAATAATTTAAACGGTGAAGTTATCAAATAATATTTCTATCTATATTTACCTCATTTTTATGAATTTTCAATTCATTTTTAGAAAGTTTGTCTATCTATCATTGAATTAAACATAAAACTTATTAGTAAAATGATATTTAAATCCTTCTTATCTCTCGTTTAATTAGTAAAGATCCATAACTTAGAAGTAAAGCATTTAAGTTCCCATCAAGTGATAACTAGTTTGAACTTGGTTAACCCTTTTTATATAATCTTTGGATCTATATTTACTCAGTTTTCTGTATATTAAATTCTTCTTTAAGTAACTTCATCAATCAATCATTGAAAATCAAAATACAAATTTACTGATGAATTTCAATTCCAACATATCTTTCTTTGAATTTGTGAAGGTCCATAACTCAATGCTAGAGTATTTGAATACAAAGTTAGGCCATTTTTATTATAATCGACGACCAATAACTCAGTAATAGAGCATTTGACTGCAAATCAAGAAGTTTTCTGTTTGAACTCCGGTTAGAACATTTTTAAGTAATCTTCCCATCATACTTACCTCAATTTTATGTATTTTCAAATCTTCTTTTAAAAAAGTTTGAACCTATTTGGTACTCTTTAAATAAATTCCACATCAATATTTAACTCTCTTTTATTTATTTTGAATTATTGTTTTTAGTAAATTGTAAACCATATTTTTTAAATCAACATAGAAAAACATAGTTGAACCATTTTTATTCAAAAATTTAATAATAGTGAAATTATCAAATAATCTTTTTATCTATATTTACCTCATTTTTATGAATTTTCAATTCATTTTTAGGAAATTTTCAAGCCATCATTGAAATAAACATAAAATATCTTCTTAAAATGATTGAATTCAAACTTATCTCTTGTTTAATTAATAAAGATCCATTAACTTAGTGGTAGAGAATTTGAGTACAAATTAAGATGTAGCTAGTTTGAACTTGGTTATGCACTTTTTATATAATCTTTGGATCTATATTTACCTCACTTTTATGTATTTTGACTTATTCTTTGAGAAATTTCGTCAACCGATCATTGAAAATCAACATAAAAATTACATCATAATGAATTTGAATTCCAACTTATCTCCTTATAATATGAAAAGGACCATCACTCGATGATAAAGAGTTTAAATAAAAGTTAAGACATCATTGGCAGACATCTAGTTAGGCCCTTTTTTCAATAATCGTCATAACAATAGTAAAGCATTTGACTACAGATTAAGAGGTCACCAGTTTACACCCGGTAGGGCCCTTTTTAAATAATCTTCACATCCACATTTACCTATTATGTGTTTTCAAATCTTCTTTTAAATAAGTTTAAATCCAGTTGACCATTTTAAAATAAATTTCACATCAATATTTATCTCTCTTTTATTCATTTTGAATTATTGTTTTTAGTAAATTGTAACCCATAATTTAAAAATAACATTAAGAAACTTAGTTGTACCATTTTTATTCAATAATTTTATAATAGAGAAGTTATCAAATAATCTTTTGATCTATATTTACATAATTTTTATGAATTTTCAATTAATTTTTGGGAACTTTGTCTAGCCATTATTGAAAATAAACATAAATTTTTTTCTTAAAATGATATTGAATTCCTTCTTGTTTCTCGTTTAATTAATAAAGATCCATAACATAAAGGTAGAGAATTTGAGTACAAATCAAGAGTTATCAAGTTTGAACTTGGTTGTGCCTTTTTATATAACCTTTGGATCTATATTTAACTAACATTTTTAGAAACTTCGTCAACAAATCATTGAAAATCAACATAAAAATTTACATCATAATGAATGTCAATTCCAACGTATCTCTCTTAAAAATTTTGAAGGTTCATAACTCAATGGTAGTGCATTTAACTACAAATTAAGACATCACCGACAAACACTAGTTAGGTATTTTTTAATAATCGACGGGTCCATAGCTCGGTGTAGAGCTTTTGACTACAAATCAAGAGGTCACATATTCAAACCGGTTGGGCCCTTATTAAATAATCTTCACATCCACACTTACCTCTTTTTTTATGTATTTTCAAATCTTCTTTTAAATAAGTTTAAATCTAGTAAGCCCTCTTTGAATAAATTAAACATAAATATTTACTACTCTTTTATTTATTTTCAATTATTATTTTTAGTAGATTGTAACCCATAATTAAAAATCAACATTAAGAAACCTAGTTTGACCATTGTTATTCAATAATTTTATAATAGTGAAGTTATCTAATAATCTTTTGATCTAAATTTACATTATTTTTATGATTTTTCAATTCATATTTAGAAATTTTGTCAAGCTATCATTGAAATAAACATTAATTTTTTTTTAAATAATATTGAATTCCTTCTTATCTCGTGTTTAATTAATAAATATCCAGAACATAGTGTTAGAGAATTTAATTACAAATCAAGAGGTAGCTAGTTTGAACTTGGTTGTGCCCTTTTATATAATCTTTTGATATATATATATTTACCTCACTTTTATAGTTTTTGACTTTTTCTTTTAGAAACTTCGTCAACAAATCATTAAAAATCAACATAAAAAATCATAATGAATGTCATTTCCAACCTATCTCTCTTCCAATTTTTGAATGTCCATAACTCAATGGTAGTGCATTTAACAACAAATTAAGACATCATTGACGGACACTAGTTAGATCATTCTTTTAATAATCGATGGGTCTATAGATTAGTGGTAGAGCATTTGCCTATAGATCAAGAAGTCCCAGGTTGGACCCTTTTTAAATAATCTTCACATCCACACTTACCTCATTTATATGTATTATCAAATCTTCTTTTAAATAAATTTAAATCTAGTCGCCCTCTTTAAATAAATTCCATATCAATATTTACCTCTCTTCTATTTATTTTGAATTATAGTTTTTAGTGAATTGTAACCCATAATTTAAAAATCACATTAAGAAACATAGTAGGACCATTTTTATTTAATAATAGTGAAGTTATCAATAATCTTTTGATCTATATTTACATCATTTTTATGAATTTTTAATTAATTTTTGGGAACTTTGTCAAGCCATCATTGAAATAAACATAAAATTTCTTCTTGAAATGATATGAATTCCTTATTTTCTCTCATTTAATTAATAAACGTCCTTAATTAGTGGTAGAAAATTTGAGTGCAATTTGGGAACTCAATAGAAAATTTTTATTTACATCATTTTTTTGAATTTTCAATTCATTTTTGGGAACTTTGTATAGCCATCTTTGAAATAAACATTAAATTTTTTTCTTATATGAATTCCTTCTTATCTCTCGTTTAGTTAATAAAGATCCATAACTTAGTGGTAGAGAATTTAAGTACAAATCAAGAGGTAGCTAGTTTGAACTTGGTTGTTCCCTTTTTATATATTCTTTGGATATATATTTAGCTCACTTTTAAGTTTTTTTACTTTTTCTATTAGTAACTTCGTCAACAAATCATTAAAAATTAACATAAAATATACATAATAATTAATGTCAATTCCAACATATCTCTCTTCGAATTTTGAAGTTCTATAACTCAATGTAGTGCATTTAACTACAAATTAAGACATCAATGACGGACACTAGTCATGTCATTTTATTATTAATTGATGTGTCCATGCTCAGTAGTAGAGCATTTGACTGCAGATCAAGAGTTCACCTGTTTGAACCCGGTTGGGCCCTTTTAAAATAGTCTTCACATACACGCTTACCTCATTTTTATGTATATTCAAATCTTCTTTTAAATAAATTTAAATCAAGTCGGCCCTCTTTAAATAAATTCCACATCAATATTTACCTTCTTCTATTTATTTCGAATTATTGTTTTTAGTAAAGTGTAATCAATAATTTAAAAATCACATTAAGAAACCTAATTGGACCATTTTTATTCGATAATTTAATAATAGTGAAGTTATCAATAATCTTTTTTATATATATTTTCATCATTTTTTTTATGAATTTTCAATTCGTTTTTGGGAACCTTGTCTAGCCATCATTGAAATAAACATAAAATTTCTTCTTAAAATTATATAAATTCCTTCTTATCTCTCATTTAATTAATAAAGATCCATAACTTAGTGATAGAGAATTTGAGTACAAATCAAGAGGTAGCTAATTTGAACTTGGTTGTGCCTTTTTTTATATAATCTTTGTATATATATTTAACTCACTTTTAGTTTTTTTACTTTTTCTTTTATTAACTTCGTCAACAAATCATTAAAAATTAACATAAAAATTTACATCATAATGAATGTCAATTCCAACATATCTCCCTTCAAATTTTTGAAGTTCCATAACTCAATCTAGTGAATTTAACTACAAATTAAGACATCAACGACGGACACTAGTTAGGTCATTTTTTTAATAATCAATGGGTCCATAGGTCAGTGGTAGAGCATTTGACTGCAGTTCAAGAGGTCACCGGTTCGAACCCGGTTTGGCCCTTTTTAAATAGTCTTCACCTTCACGCTTACCTCATTTTATGTATTTTCAAATCTTCTTTTAAATAAATTTAAATCCAGTCGGCACTCTTTAAATAAATTTCAAATCAAGATTTTCCTCTTTTCTATTTATTTCGAATTATTGTTTTTAGAAAAGTGTAACCCATAATTTAAAAATTATATTAAGAAACCTAATTGGACCATTTTTATTCAATAATTTAATCATAGTGAAGTTATGAATAATGTTGGATTTTTATTTACATCATTTTTTTTAAGAATTTTTAATTCATGTTTGTGAACTTTGTCAAGCCTTTATTGATATACATATAAAATTTCTTCTAAAAATTATATAAATTCCTTCTTTTCTCTCATTTAATAAATAAACATCCATAACTAGTGGTAGAGAATTGGAGTGCAAATCAAGAGAATTTCAGTGCAAATCAAGAGGTAACTAGTTTGAACTAAGTTGTGCCCTTTTTATATAATCTTTGGATATATATTTAGTTCACTTTTAAGTTTTTTTCATTTTTCTTTTAGTAACTTCGTCAAAAAATCATTAAAAATTAACATAAAAATTTCCATTATAATGAATGTCAATTCCAACATATCTCTCTTCGAATTTTTGAAGTTCCATAAATCAATGTAGTGAATTTAACTGCAAATTAAGACATCAACGACGGACACTAGTTAGGTCATTTTTTTAATAATCAATGGGTCCATAGCTCAGTGGTAGAGCATTTGACTGCAGATCAAGAGGTTACTGATTCGAACTCGGTTGGGCCCTTTTTAAATAGTCTTCACCTTCACGCTTACCTCATTTTATGTATTTTCAAATCTTCTTTTAAATAAATTTAAATCCAGTCGGCACTCTTTAAATAAATTTCAAAACAATATTTTTCTCTTTTCTATTAATTTCTAATTATTGTTTTTAGAAAAGTGTAACCCATAATTTAAAAATCACGTTAAGAAACCTAATTGGACCATTTTTATTCAATAATTTAATCATAGTGAAGTTATCAATAATTTTGGATCTTTATTTACATCATTTTTTTAAAGAATTTTTAATTCATTTTTGTGAACTTTGTCAAGCCTTCATTGATATACATATAAAATTTCTTCTAAAAATTATATAAATTCCTTCTATTCTCTCATTTAATAAATAAACATCCATAACTAGTGGTAGAGAATTGGAGTGCAAATCAAGAGAATTTCAGTGCAAATCAAGAGGTAACTAGTTTGAACTTAGTTGTGCCCTTTTTATATAATCTTTGTATATATATTTAGCTCACAATTAAGTTTTTTTAACTTTTCTTTTAGTAACTTCGTCAAAAAATCATTAAAAATGAACAAAAAAATTTACATCATAATGAATGTCAATTCCAACATATCTCTCTTCGAATTTTTGAAGTTCCATAAATCAATGTAGTGAATTTAACTAAAAATTAAGACATCAACGACGGACACTAGTTATGTCATTTTTTTAATAATTAATGGGTCCATAGTTCAGTAGTAGAGCATTTGATTGCAGATCAAGAGGTCACCGGTTCGAACTCGGTTGGGCCCTTTTTAAATAGTCTTCACCTTCACGCTTACCTCATTTTATGTATTTTCAAATCTTCTTTTAAATAAATTTAAATCCAGTCGGCACTCTTTAAATAAATTTCAAATCAATATTTTCCTCTCTTCTATTTATTTCGAATTATTGTTTATAGAAAAGTATAACCTATAATTTAAAAATCACATTAAGAAACCTAATTGGACAATTTTTATTCAATAATTTAATAATAGTGAAGTTATCAATAATCTTTTGATATAAAAATTTACATCATAATGAATGTCAATTCCAACCTATCTCTCTTCAAAATTTTGAAGTTCCATAACTCAATGTAGTGAATTTAACTACAAATTAAGACATCAACGACGGACACTAGTTAGGTCATTGTTTTAATAATTGTTTTAATAATTGATGGGTCTATAGCTCAGTGGTAGAGCATTTGACTGCAGATCAAGAGGTCACCGGTTTGAACCCGGTTGGGCACTTTTTAAATAGTCTCACCTTCACGCTTACCTCATTTTATGTATTTTCAAATCTTCTTTTAAATAAATTTAAATCCAGTCGGCACTCTTTAAATAAATTTCAAATCAATATTTTCCTCTCTTCTATTTATTTCGAATTATTGTTTTTAGAAAAGTGTAACCCATAATTTAAAAATCACATTAAGAAACCTAATTGGACCATTTTTATTCAATAATTTAATCATAGTGAAGTTATCAATAATTTTGGATCTTTATTTACATCATTTTTTTAAAGAATTTTTAATTCATTTTTGTGAACTTTGTCAAGCCTTCATTGATATACATATAAAATTTCTTCTAAAAATTATATAAATTCCTTCTTTTCTCTCATTTAATAAATAAACATCCATAACTAGTGGTAGAGAATTGGAGTGCAAATCAAGAGAATTTCCGTGCAAATCAAGAGGTAACTAGTTTGAACTTAGTTGTGCCCTTTTTATATAATCTTTGGATATATATTTAGCTCACTTTAAGTTTTTTTAATTTTTCTTCTAGTAACTTCGTCAAAAAATCATTAAAAATTAACATAAAAATTTACATCATAATGAATGTCAATTCCAACATATCTCTCTTTTCAAATTTTTGAAGTTCCATAAATCAATGTAGTGAATTTAACTACAAATTAATACATCAACGCGGACACTAGTTAGGTCATTTTTTTAATAATCAATGGGTCCATAGCTCAGTGGTAGAGCATTTGACTGCAGATCAAGAGGTCACCGGTTCGAACCCGGTTGGGCCCTATTTAAATAGTCTTCACCTTAAAGCTTACCTCATTTTATGTATTTTCAAATCTTCTTTTAAATAAATTTAAATCCAGTCGGCACTCTTTAAATAAATTTCAAAACAATATTTTTCTCTCTTCTATTTATTTCTAATTATTGTTTTTAGAAAAGTGTAACCCATAATTTAAAAATCACATTAAGAAACCTAATTGGACCATTTTTATTCAATAATTTAATCATAGTGAAGTTATCCATAATTTTGGATCTTTATTTACATCATTTTTTTTAAGAATTTTGAATTCATTTTTGTGAACTTTGTCAAGCCTTCATTGATATACATATAAAATTTCTTCTAAAAATTATATAAATTCCTTCTATTCTCTCATTTAATAAATAAACATCCATAACTAGTGGTAGAGAATTGGAGTGCAAATCAAGAGAATTTCAGTGCAAATCAAGAGGTAACTAGTTTGAACTTAGTTGTGCCCTTTTTATATAATCTTTGTATATATATTTAGCTCACAATTAAGTTTTTTTAACTTTTCTTTTAGTAACTTCGTCAAAAAATCATTAAAAATGAACAAAAAAATTTACATCATAATGAATGTCAATTCCAACATATCTCTCTTCAAATTTTTGAAGTTCCATAAATCAATGTAGTGAATTTAACTAAAAATTAAGACATCAACGACGGACACTAGTTATGTCATTTTTTTAATAATTAATGGGTCCATAGTTCAGTAGTAGAGCATTTGATTGCAGATCAAGAGGTCACCGGTTCGAACTCGGTTGGGCCCTTTTTAAATAGTCTTCACCTTCACGCTTACCTCATTTTATGTATTTTCAAATCTTCTTTTAAATAAATTTAAATCCAGTCGGCACTCTTTAAATAAATTTCAAATCAATATTTTCCTTTCTTCTATTTATTTCGAATTATTGTTTATAGAAAAGTATAACCTATAATTTAAAAATCACATTAAGAAACCTAATTGGACAATTTTTATTCAATAATTTAATAATAGTGAAGTTATCAATAATCTTTTGATATAAAAATTTACATCATAATGAATGTCAATTCCAACCTATCTCTCTTCAAAATTTTGAAGTTCCATAACTCAATGTAGTGAATTTAACTACAAATTAAGACATCAACGACGGACACTAGTTAGGTCATTGTTTTAATAATTGATGGGTCCATAGCTCAGTGGTAGAGCATTTGACTGCAGATCAAGAGGTCACCGGTTCGAACCCGGTTGGGCCCTTTTTAAATAGTCTTCACCTTAAAGCTTACCTCATTTTATGTATTTTCAAATCTTCTTTTAAATAAATTTAAATCCAGTCGGCACTCTTTAAATAAATTTCAAAACAATATTTTCCTCTCTTCTATTTATTTCTAATTATTGTTTTTAGAAAAGTGTAACCCATAATTTAAAAATCACATTAAGAAACCTAATTGGACCATTTTTATTCAATAATTTAATCATAGTGAAGTTATCAATAGTTTTGGATCTTTATTTACATCATTTTTTTTAAGAATTTTTAATTCATTTTTGTGAACTTTGTCAAGCCTTCATTGATATACATATAAAATTTCTTCTAAAAATTATATAAATTCCTTCTATTCTCTCATTTAATAAATAAACATCCATAACTAGTGGTAGAGAATTGGAGTGCAAATCAAGAGAATTTCAGTGCAAATCAAGAGATAACTAGTTTGAACTTAGTTGTGCCCATTTTATATAATCTTTGGATATATATTTAGCTCACTTTGAAGTTTTTTTAATTTTTCTTCTAGTAACTTCGTAAAAAAATCATTAAAAATTAACATAAAAATTTACATCATAATGAATGTAAATTCCAACATATCTCTCTCTTCAAATTTTTGAAGTTCCATAAATCAATGTAGTGAATTTAACTACAAATTAAGACATCAACGACGGACACTAGTTAGGTAATTTTTTTAATAATCAATGGGTCCATAGCTCAGTGGTAGAGCATTTGACTGTAGATCAAGAGGTCACCGGTTCGAACCCGGTTTGGCCCTTTTTAAATAGTCTTCACCTTCACGCTTACCTCATTTTATGTATTTTCAAATCTTCTTTTAAATAAATTTAAATCCAGTCGGCACTCTTTAAATAAATTTCAAATCAATATTTTCCTCTCTTCTATTTATTTGGAATCATAGTTTTTAGAAAAGTGTAACCCATAATTTAAAAATCACGTTAAGAAACCTAATTGGACCATTTTTATTCAATAATTTAATCATAGTGAAGTTATCAATAATTTTGGATCTATATTTACATCATTTTTTTTAAGAATTTTTAATTCATTTTTGTGAACTTTGTCAAGCCTTCATATATATACATATAAAATTTCTTCTAAAAATTATATAAATTCCTTCTATTCTCTCATTTAAGAAATAATCATCCATAACTAGTGGTAGAGAATTGGAGTGCAAATCAAGAGAATTTCAGTGCAAATCAAGAGGTAACTAGTTTGAACTTAGTTGTGCCCTTTTTATATAATCTTTGGATATATATTTAACTCATTTTTAAGTTTTTTTAACTTTTCTTTTAGTAACTTCGTCAAAAAATCATTAAAAATTTACATCATAATGAATGTCAATTCCAACATATCTCTCTTCGAATTTTTGAAGTTCCATAAATCAATGTAGTGAATTTAACTACAAATTAAGACATCAACGACGGATACTAGTTAGGTCATTTTTTTAATAATCAATGGGTTCATAGCTCAGTAGTAGATCATTTGACTGCAGATCAAGAGGTCACCGGTTCGAACTCGGTTGGGACCTTTTTAAATAGTCTTCACCTTCACGCTTACCTCATTTTATGTATTTTCAAATCTTCTTTTAAATAAATTTAAATCCAGTCGGCACTCTTTAAATAAATTTCAAATCAATATTTTCCTCTCTTCTATCTATTTCGAATTATTGTTTATAGAAAAGTATAACCTATAATTTAAAAATCACATTAAGAAACCTAATTGGACCATTTTTATTCAATAATTTAATAATAGTGTATCAATAATATTTTGATATAAAAATTTACATCATAATGAATGTCAATTCCAACATATCTCTCTTTGAATTTTTGAAGTTCCATAACTCAATGTAATGAATTTAACTACAAATTAAGACATCAACGACGGACACTAGTTAGGTCATTGTTTTAATAATCGATGGGTCCATAGCTCAGTGGTAGAGCATTTGAATGCAGATCAAGAGGTCACCGGTTCGAACCCGGTTGGGCCCTTTTTAAATAGTCTTCACCTTCACGCTTACCTCGTTTTATGTATTTTCAAATCTTCTTTTAAATAAATTTAAATCCAGTCGGCACTCTTTAAATAAATTTCAAATCAATATTTTCCTCTCTTCTATTTATTTCGAATTATTGTTTTTAGAAAAGTGTAACCCATAATTTAAAAATCACGTTAAGAAACCTAATTACACCATTTTTATTCAATAATTTAATCATAGTGAAGTTATCAATAATTTTGGATCTATATTTACATCATTTTTTTTAAGAATTTTTAATTCATTTTTGTGAACTTTGTCGAGCCTTCATTGATATACATATAAAATTTCTTCTAAAAATTATTTAAATTCCTTCTATTCTCTCATTTAATAAATAAACATCCATAACTAGTGGTAGAGAATTGGAGTGCAAATCAAGAGAATTTCAGTGCAAATCAAGAGGTAACTAATTTGAACTTAGTTGTGCCCTTTTTATATAATCTTTGGATATATATTTAGCTCACAATTAAGTTTTTTTAACTTTTCTTTTAGTAACTTCGTCAAAAAATCATTAAAAATTAACATAAAAATTTACATCATAATGAATGTCAATTCCAACATATCTCTCTTCGAATTTTTTAAGTTCCATAAATCAATGTAGTGAATTTAACTACAAATTAAGACATCAACGACGGACACTTGTTAGGTCATTTTTTTAATAATCAATGGGTCCATAGCTCAGTAGTAGAGCATTTGACTGCAGATCAAGAGGTCACCGATTCGAACTCGGTTGGGCCCTTTTTAAATAGTCTTCACCTTCACGCTTACCTCATTTTATGTATTTTCAAATCTTCTTTTAAATAAATTTAAATCCAGTCGGCACTCTTTAAATAAATTTCAAATCAATATTTTCCTCTCTTCTATCTATTTCGAATTATTGTTTATAGAAAAGTATAACCTATAATTTAAAAATCACATTAAGAAACCTAATTGGACCATTTTTATTCAATAATTTAATAATAGTGTATCAATAATATTTTGATATAAAAATTTACATCATAATGAATGTCAATTTCAACATATCTCTCTTTGAATTTTTGAAGTTCCATAACTCAATGTAGTGAATTTAACAACAAATTAAGACATCAACGACGGACACTAGTTAGGTCATTTTTTTAATAATCAATGGGTCTATAGCTTAGTGGTAGAGCATTTGACTGCAGATCAAGAGGTCACCGGTTCGAACCCGTTTGGTCCCTTTTTAAATAGTCTTCACCTTCACGCTTACCTCATTTTATGTATTTTCAAATCTTCTTTTAAATAAATTTAAATCCAGTCGGCACTCTTTAAATAAATTTCAAATCAATATTTTCCTCTCTTCTATTTATTTCGAATTATTGTTTTTAGAAAAGTGTAACCCATAATTTAAAAATCACGTTAAGAAACCTAATTACACCATTTTTATTCAATAATTTAATCATAGTGAAGTTATCAATAATTTTGGATATATATTTACATCATTTTTTTTAAGAATTTTTAATTCATTTTTGTGAACTTTGTCAAGCCTTCATTGATACACATATAAAATTTCTTCTAAAAATTATATAAATTCCTTCTATTCTCTCATTTAATAAATAAACATCCATAACTAGTGGTAGAGAATTGGAGTGCAAATCAAGAGAATTTCAGTGCAAATCAAGAGGTAACTAGTTTGAACTTCGTTGTGCCCTTTTTATATAATCTTTGGATATATATTTAGCTCACAATTAAGTTTTTTTAACTTTTCTTTTAGTAACTTCGTCAAAAAATCATTAAAAATTAACATAAAAATTTACATCATAATGAATGTCAATTCCAACATATCTCTCTTCGAATTTTTGAAGTTCCATAAATCAATGTAGTGAATTTAACTACAAATTAAGACATCAACGACGGATACTAGTTAGGTCATTTTTTTAATAATCAATGGGTCCGTAGCTCAGTAGTAGAGCATTTGACTGCAGATCAAGAGGTCACCGGTTCGAACTCGGTTGGGACCTTTTTAAATAGTGTTCACCTTCACGCTTACCTCATTTTATGTATTTTCAAATCTTCTTTTAAATAAATTTAAATCCAGTCGGCACACTTTAAATAAATTTCAAATCAATATTTTTCTCTCTTCTATCTATTTCGAATTATTGTTTATAGAAAAGTATAACCTATAATTTAAAAATCACATTAAGAAACCTAATTGGACCATTTTTATTCAATAATTTAATAATAGTGTATCAATAATATTTTGATATTAAAATTTACATCATAATGAATGTCAATTCCAACATATCTCTCTTCGAATTTTTGAAGTTCCATAACTCAATGTAGTGAATTTAACTACAAATTAAGACATCAACGACGGACACTAGTTAGGTCATTTTTTTAATAATTGTTGGGTCTATAGCTTAGTGGTAGAGAATTTGAATGCAGATCAAGAGGTCACCAGTTCAAACCCGATTGGGTCCTTTTTAAATAGTCTTCACCTTCACGCTTACCTCATTTTATGTATTTTCAAATCTTCTTTTAAATAAATTTAAATCCAGTCGGTACTCTTTAAATAAATTTCAAATCAATATTTTCCTCTCCTCTATTTATTTCGAATTATTGTTTTTAGAAAAATGTAACCCATAATTTAAAAATCACATTAAGAAACCTAATTGGACCATTTTTATTCAATAATTTAATCATAGTGAAGTTATCAATAATTTTGGATCTTTATTTACATCATTTTTTTAAAGAATTTTTAATTCATTTTTGTGAACTTTGTCAAGCCTTCATTGATATACATATAAAATTTCTTCTAAAAATTATATAAATTCCTTCTATTCTCTCATTTAATAAATAAACATCCATAACTAGTGGTAGAGAATTGGAGTGCAATTCAAGAGAATTTCAGTGCAAATCAAGAGGTAACTAGTTTGAACTTAGTTGTGCCCTTTTTATATAATCTTTGGATATATATTTAGCTCACAATTAAGTTTTTTTAACTTTTCTTTTAGTAACTTCGTCAAAAAATCATTAAAAATTTACATTATAATGAATGTCAATTCCAACATATCTCTCTTCGAATTTTTGAAGTTCCATAAATCAATGTAGTGAATTTAACTACAAATTAAGACATCAACGACGGATACTAGTTAGGTCATTTTTTTAATAATCAATGGGTCCGTAGCTCAGTAGTAGAGCATTTGACTGCAGATCAAGAGGTCACCGGTTCGAACTCGGTTGGGACCTTTTTAAATAGTGTTCACCTTCACGCTTACCTCATTTTATGTATTTTCAAATCTTCTTTTAAATAAATTTAAATCCAGTCGGCACTATTTAAATAAATTTCAAATCAATATTTTTCTCTCTTCTATCTATTTCGAATTATTGTTTATAGAAAAGTATAACCTATAATTTAAAAATCACATTAAGAAACCTAATTGGACCATTTTTATTCAATAATTTAATAATAGTGTATCAATAATATTTTGATATTAAAATTTACATCATAATGAATGTCAATTCCAACATATCTCTCTTCGAATTTTTGAAGTTCCATAACTCAATGTAGTGAATTTAACTACAAATTAAGACATCAACGACGGACACTAGTTAGGTCATTTTTTTAATAATCGATGGTTCTATAGCTTAGTGGTAGAGTATTTGACTGCAGATCGAGAGGTCACCGGTTCGAACCCGGTTTGGCCCTTTTTAAATAGTCTTCACCTTCACGCTCACCTCATTTTATGTATTTTCAAATCTTCTTTTAAATAAATTTAAATCCAGTCGGCACTCTTTAAATAAATTTCAAATCAATATTTTACTCTCTTCTATTTATTTCGAATTATTGTTTTTAGAAAAGTGTAACCCATAATTTAAAAATCACGTTAAGAAACCTATTTACACCATTTTTATTCAATAATTTAATCATAGTGAAGTTATCAATAATTTTGGATCTATATTTACATCATTTTTTTTAAGAAATTTTAATTCATTTTTGTGAACTTTGTCAAGCCTTCATTGATATACATATAAAATTTCTTCTAAAATTTTTATAAATTCCTTCTATTCTCTCATTTAATAAATAAACATCCATAACTAGTGGTAGAGAATTGGAGTGCAAATCAAGAGAATTTCAGTGCAAATCAAGAGGTAACTAGTTTTAACTTAGTTGTGCCCTTTTTATATAATCTTTGGATATATATTTAGCTCACAATTAAGTTTTTTTAACTTTTCTTTAAGTAACTTCGTCAAAAAAATCATTAAAAATTAACATAAAAATTTACATCATAATGAATGTCAATTCCAACATATCTCTCTTCGAATTTTTGAAGTTCCATAAATCAATGTAGTGAATTTAACTACAAATTAAGACATCAACGACAGACACTAGTTAGGTCATTTTTTTAATAATCAATGGGTCCATAGCTCAGTAGTAGAGCATTTGACTGCAGATCAAGAGGTCAACGATTTGAACTCGGTTGGACCTTTTTTAAATAGTCTTCACCTTTACGCTTACCTCATTTTATGTATTTTCAAATCTTCTTTTAAATAAATTTAAATCCAGTCGGCACTCTTTAAATAAATTTCAAATCAATATTTTCCTCTCTTCTATCTATTTCGAATTATTGTTTATAGAAAAGTATAACCTATAATTTAAAAATCACATTAAGAAACCTAATTGGACCATTTTTATTCAATAATTTAATAATAGTGTATCAATAATCTTTTGATATAAAAATTTACATCATAATGAATGTCAATTCCAACATATCTCTCTTCGAATTTTTGAAGTTCCATAACTCAATGTAGTGAATTTAACTACAAATTAAGACATCAACGACAGACACTAGTTAGGTCATTTTTTTAATAATCAATGGGTCCATAGCTCAGTAGTAGAGCATTTGATTGCAGATCAAGAGGTCACCGATTCGATCTCGGTTGGGCCTTTTTTAAACAGTCTTCACCTTTACGCTTACCTCATTTTATGTATTTTCAAATCTTCTTTTAAATAAATTTAAATCCAGTCGGCACTCTTTAAATAAATTTCAAATCAATATTTTCCTCTCTTCTATCTATTTCGAATTATTGTTTATAGAAAAGTATAACCTATAATTTAAAAATCACATTAAGAAACCTAATTGGACCATTTTTATTCAATAATTTAATAATAGTGTATCAATAATCTTTTGATATAAAAATTTACATCATAATGAATGTCAATTCCAACATATCTCTCTTCGAATTTTTGAAGTTCCATAACTCAATGTAGTGAATTTAACTACAAATTAAGACATCAACGACAGACACTAGTTAGGTCATTTTTTTAATAATCAATGGGTCCATAGCTCAGTAGTAGAGCATTTGACTGCAGATCAAGAGGTCACCGATTCGAATTCGGTTGGGCCTTTTTTAAATAGTCTTCACCTTTACGCTTACCTCATTTTATGTATTTTCAAACCTTCTTTTAAATAAATTTAAATCCAGTCGGCACTCTTTAAATAAATTTCAAATCAATATTTTCCTCTCTTCTATCTATTTCGAATTATTGTTTATAGAAAAGTATAACCTATAATTTAAAAATCACATTAAGAAACCTAATTGGACCATTTTTATTCAATAATTTAATAATAGTGTATCAATAATCTTTTGATATAAAAATTTACATCATAATGAATGTCAATTCCAACATATCTCTCTTCGAATTTTTGAAGTTCCATAACTCAATGTAATGAATTTAACTACAAATTAAGACATCAACGACGGAAACTAGTTAGGTTATTTTTTTAATAATTGTTGGGTCTATAGCTTAGTGGTAGAGAATTTGAATGTAGATCAAGAAGTCACCAGTTCGAAGCCGGTTGGGCCCTTTTTAAATAGTCTTCACCTTCACGCTTACCTCATTTTATGTATTTTCAAATCTTCTTTTAAATAAATTTAAATCCAGTCGGCACTCTTTAAATAAATTTCAAATCAATATTTTCCTCTCCTCTATTTATTTAGAATTATTGATTTTAGAAAAATGTAACCCATAATTTAAAAATCACATTAAGAAACCTAATTGGACCATTTTTATTCAATAATTTAATCATAGTGAAGTTATCAATAATTTTGGATCTTTATTTACATCATTTTTTTAAAGAATTTTTAATTCATTTTTGTGAACTTTGTCAAGCCTTCATTGATATACATATAAAATTTCTTCTAAAAATTATATAAATTCCTTCTATTCTCTCATTTAATAAATAAACATCCATAACTAGTGGTAGAGAATTGGAGTGCAAATCAAGAGAATTTCAGTGCAAATCAAGAGGTAACTAGTTTTAACTTAGTTGTGCCCTTTTTATATAATCTTTGGATATATATTTAGCTCACAATTAAGTTTTTTAAACTTTTCTTTTAGTAACTTCGTCAAAAAATCATTAAAAATTAACATAAAAATTTACATCATAATGAATGTCAATTCCAACATATCTCTCTTCGAATTTTTGAAGTTCCATAAATCAATGTAGTGAATTTAACTACAAATTAAGACATCAACGACAGACACTAGTTAGGTCATTTTTTTAATAATCAATGGGTCCATAGCTCAGTAGTAGAGCATTTGACTGCAGATCAAGAGGTCACCGATTCGAACTCGGTTGGGCCTTTTTTAAATAGTCTTCACCTTTACGCTTACCTTATTTTATGTATTTTCAAATCTTCTTTTAAATAAATTTAAATCAAGTCGGCACTCTTTAAATAAATTTCAAATCAATATTTTCCTCTCTTCTATCTATTTCGAATTATTGTTTATAGAAAAGTATAACCTATAATTTAAAAATCACATTAAGAAACCTAATTGGACCATTTTTATTCAATAATTTAATAATAGTGTATCAATAATCTTTTGATATAAAAATTTACATCATAATGAATGTCAATTCCAACATATCTCTCTTCGAATTTTTGAAGTTCCATAACTCAATGTAGTGAATTTAACTACAAATTAAGACATCAACGACAGACACTAGTTAGGTCATTTTTTTAATAATCAATGGGTCCATAGCTCAGTAGTAGAGCATTTGATTGCAGATCAAGAGGTCACCGATTCGAACTCGGTTGGGCCTTTTTTAAATAGTCTTCACCTTTACGCTTACCTCATTTTATGTATTTTCAAATCTTCTTTTAAATAAATTTAAATCCAGTCGGCACTCTTTAAATAAATTTCAAATCAATATTTTCCTCTCTTCTATCTATTTCGAATTATTGTTTATAGAAAAGTATAACCTATAATTTAAAAATCACATTAAGAAACCTAATTGGACCATTTTTATTCAATAATTTAATAATAGTGTATCAATAATCTTTTGATATAAAAATTTACATCATAATGAATGTCAATTCCAACATATCTCTCTTCGAATTTTTGAAGTTCCATAACTCAATGTAGTGAATTTAACTACAAATTAAGACATCAACGACAGACACTAGTTAGGTCATTTTTTTAATAATCAATGGGTCCATAGCTCAGTAGTAGAGCATTTGATTGCAGATCAAGAGGTCACCGATTCGATCTCGGTTGGGCCTTTTTTAAATAGTCTTCACCTTTACGCTTACCTCATTTTATGTATTTTCAAACCTTCTTTTAAATAAATTTAAATCCAGTCGGCACTCTTTAAATAAATTTCAAATCAATATTTTCCTCTCTTCTATCTATTTCGAATTATTGTTTATAGAAAAGTATAACCTATAATTTAAAAATCACATTAAGAAACCTAATTGGACCATTTTTATTCAATAATTTAATAATAGTGTATCAATAATATTTTGATATAAAAATTTACATCATAATGAATGTCAATTCATACATATCTCTCTTCGAATTTTTGAAGTTCCATAACTCAATGTAATGAATTTAACTACAAATTAAGACATCAACGACGGAAACTAGTTAGGTTATTTTTTTAATAATTGTTGGGTCTATAGCTTAGTGGTAGAGAATTTGAATGTAGATCAAGAAGTCACCAGTTCGAACCCGGTTGGGCCCTTTTTAAATAGTCTTCACCTTCACGCTTACCTCATTTTATGTATTTTCAAATCTTCTTTTAAATAAATTTAAATCCAGTCGGCACTCTTTAAATAAATTTCAAATCAATATTTTCCTCTCCTCTATTTATTTAGAATTATTGTTTTTAGAAAAATGTAACCCATAATTTAAAAATCACATTAAGAAACCTAATTGGACCATTTTTATTCAATAATTTAATCATAGTGAAGTTATCAATAATTTTGGATCTTTATTTACATCATTTTTTTAAAGAATTTTTAATTCATTTTTGTGAACTTTGTCAAGCCTTCATTGATATACATATAAAATTTCTTCTAAAAATTATATAAATTCCTTCTATTCTCTCATTTAATAAATAAACATCCATAACTAGTGGTAGAGAATTGGAGTGCAAATCAAGAGAATTTCAGTGCAAATCAAGAGGTAACTAGTTTTAACTTAGTTGTGCCCTTTTTATATAATCTTTGGATATATATTTAGCTCACAATTAAGTTTTTTTAACTTTTCTTTTAGTAACTTCGTCAAAAAATCATTAAAAATTAACATAAAAATTTACATCATAATGAATGTCAATTCCAACATATCTCTCTTCGAATTTTTGAAGTTCCATAAATCAATGTAGTGAATTTAACTACAAATTAAGACATCAACGACAGACACTAGTTAGGTCATTTTTTTAATAATCAATGGGTCCATAGCTCAGTAGTAGAGCATTTGACTGCAGATCAAGAGGTCACCGATTCGAACTCGGTTGGGCCTTTTTTAAATAGTCTTCACCTTTACGCTTACCTCATTTTATGTATTTTCAAATCTTCTTTTAAATAAATTTAAATCCAGTCGGCACTCTTTAAATAAATTTCAAATCAATATTTTCCTCTCTTCTATCTATTTCGAATTATTGTTTATAGAAAAGTATAACCTATAATTTAAAAATCACATTAAGAAACCTAATTGGACCATTTTTATTCAATAATTTAATAATAGTGTATCAATAATCTTTTGATATAAAAATTTACATCATAATGAATGTCAATTCCAACATATCTCTCTTCGAATTTTTGAAGTTCCATAACTCAATGTAGTGAATTTAACTACAAATTAAGACATCAACGACGGAAACTAGTTAGGTTATTTTTTTAATAATTGTTGGGTCTATAGCTTAGTGGTAGAGAATTTGAATGCAGATCAAGAGGTCACCAGTTCGAACCTGGTTGGGCCCTTTTTAAATAATCTTCACCTTCACGCTTACCTCATTTTATGTATTTTCAAATCTTCTTTTAAATAAATTTAAATCCAGTCGGCACTCTTTAAATAAATTTCAAATCAATATTTTCCTCTCCTCTATTTATTTCGAATTATTTTTTTTAGAAAAATGTAACCCATAATTTAAAAATCACATTAAGAAACCTAATTGGACCATTTTTATTTAATAATTTAATCATAGTGAAGTTATCAATAATTTTGGATCTTTATTTACATCATTTTTTTAAAGAATTTTTAATTCATTTTTGTGAACTTTGTCAAGCCTTCATTGATATACATATAAAATTTCTTCTAAAAATTATATAAATTCCTTCTATTCTCTCATTTAATAAATAAACATCCATAACTAGTGGTAGAGAATTGGAGTGCAAATCAAGAGAATTTCAGTGCAAATCAAGAGGTAACTAGTTTTAACTTAGTTGTGCCCTTTTTATATAATCTTTGGATATATATTTAGCTCACAATTAAGTTTTTTTAACTTTTCTTTTAGTAACTTCGTCAAAAAATCATTAAAAATTAACATAAAAATTTACATCATAATGAATGTCAATTCCAACATATCTCTCTTCGAATTTTTGAAGTTCCATAAATCAATGTAGTGAATTTAACTACAAATTAAGACATCAACGACAAACACTAGTTAGGTCATTTTTTTAATAATCAATGGGTCCATAGCTCAGTAGTAGAGCATTTGACTTTAGATCAAGAGGTCACCGATTCGAACTCGGTTGGGCCTTTTTTAAATAGTCTTCACCTTTACACTTACCTCATTTTATGTATTTTCAAATCTTCTTTTAAATAAATTTAAATCCAGTCGGCACTCTTTAAATAAATTTCAAATCAATATTTTCCTCTCCTCTATTTATTTCGAATTATTGTTTTTAGAAAAATGTAACCCATAATTTAAAAATCACATTAAGAAACCTAATTGGACCATTTTTATTTAATAATTTAATCATAGTGAAGTTATCAATAATTTTGGATCTTTATTTACATCATTTTTTTAAAGAATTTTTAATTCATTTTTGTGAACTTTGTCAAGCCTTCATTGATATACATATAAAATTTCTTCTAAAATTTTTATAAATTCCTTCTATTTTCTCATTTAATAAATAAACATCCATAACTAGTGGTAGAGAATTGGAGTGCAAATCAAGAGAATTTCAGTGCAAATCAAGAGGTAACTAGTTTTAACTTAGTTGTGCCCTTTTTATATAATCTTTGGATATATATTTAGCTCAAAATTAAGTTTTTTTAACTTTTCTTTTAGTAACTTTGTCAAAAATTCATTAAAAATTAACATAAAAATTTACATCATAATGAATGTCAATTCCAACATATCTCTCTTCGAATTTTTGAAGTTCCATAAATCAATGTAGTGAATTTAACTACAAATTAAGACATCAACCACAGACACTAGTTAGGTCATTTTTTTAATAATCAATGGGTCCATAGCTCAATAGTAGAGCATTTGACTGCAGATCAAGATGTCACCGATTCGAACTCGGTTGGGCCTTTTTTAAATAGTCTTCACCTTTACGCTTACCTCATTTTATGTATTTTCAAATCTTCTTTTAAATAAATTTAAATCCAGTCGGCACTAATTAAATAAATTTCAAATCAATATTTTCCTCTCTTCTATCTATTTCGAATTATTGTTTATAGAAAAGTATAACCTATAATTTAAAAATCACATTAAGAAACCTAATTGGACCATTTTTATTCAATAATTTAATAATAGTGTATCAATAATCTTTTGATATAAAAATTTACATCATAATGAATGTCAATTCCAACATATCTCTCTTCGAATTTTTGAAGTTCCATAACTCAATGTAGTGAATTTAACTACAAATTAAGACATCAACGACGGAAACTAGTTAGGTTATTTTTTTAATAATTTTTGGGTCTATCGCTTAGTGGTGAATGCAGATCAAGAGGTCACCGTTTCGAACCTGGTTTGGCCCTTTTTAAATAGTCTTCACCTTCACGCTTACCTCATTTTATGTATTTTCAAATCTTCTTTTAAATAAATTTAAATCCAGTCGGCACTCTTTAAATAAATTTCAAATCAATATTTTCCTCTCCTCTATTTATTTCGAATTATTGTTTTTAGAAAAATGTAACCCATAATTTAAAAATCACATTAAGAAACCTAATTGGACCATTTTTATTCAATAATTTAATCATAGTGAAGTTATCAATAATTTTGGATCTTTATTTACATCATTTTTTTAAAGAATTTTTAATTCATTTTTGTGAACTTTGTCAAGCCTTCATTGATATACATATAAAATTTCTTCTAAAAATTATATAAATTCCTTCTATTCTCTCATTTAATAAATAAACATCCATAACTAGTGGTAGAGAATTGGAGTGCAAATCAAGAGAATTTCAGTGCAAATCAAGAGGTAACTAGTTTTAACTTAGTTGTGCCCTTTTTATATAATCTTTGGATATATATTTAGCTCACAATTAAGTTTTTTTAACTTTTCTTGTAGTAACTTCGTCAAAAAATCATTAAAAATTAACATAAAAATTTACATCATAATGAATGTCAATTCCAACATATCTCTCTTCGAATTTTTGAAGTTCCATAAATCAATGTAGTGAATTTAACTACAAATTAAGACATCAACGACAGACACTAGTTAGGTCATTTTTTTAATAATCAATGGGTCCATAGCTCAGTAGTAGAGCATTTGACTGCAGATCAAGAGGTCACCGATTCGAACTCGGTTGGGCCTTTTTTAAATAGTCTTCACCTTTACGCTTACCTCATTTTATGTATTTTCAAATCTTCTTTTAAATAAATTTAAATTCAGTCGGCACTCTTTAAATCAAATCAATATTTTCCTCTCTTCTATCTATTTCGAATTATTGTTTATAGAAAAGTATAACCTATAATTTAAAAATCACATTAAGAAACCTAATTGGACCATTTTTATTCAATAATTTAATAATAGTGTATCAATAATCTTTTGATATAAAAATTTACATCATAATGAATGTCAATTCCAACATATCTCTCTTCGAATTTTTGAAGTTCCATAACTCAATGTAGTGAATTTAACTACAAATTAAGACATCAACGACAGACACTAGTTAGGTCATTTTTTTAATAATCAATGGGTCCATAGCTCAGTAGTAGAGCATTTGATTGCAGATCAAGAGGTCACCGATTCGAACTCGGTTGGGCCTTTTTTAAATAGTCTTCACCTTTACGCTTACCTCATTTTATGTATTTTCAAATCTTCTTTTAAATAAATTTAAATCCAGTCGGCACTCTTTAAATAAATTTCAAATCAATATTTTCCTCTCTTCTATCTATTTCGAATTATTGTTTATAGAAAAGTATAACCTATAATTTAAAAATCACATAAAGAAACCTAATTGGACCATTTTTATTCAATAATTTAATAATAGTGTATCAATAATCTTTTGATATAAAAATTTACATCATAATGAATGTCAATTCCAACATATCTCTCTTCGAATTTTTGAAGTTCCATAACTCAATGTAGTGAATTTAACTACAAATTAAGACATCAACGACGGAAACTAGTTAGGTTATTTTTTTAATAATTGTTGGGTCTATAGCTTAGTGGTAGAGAATTTGAATGCAGATCAAGAGGTCACCAGTTCGAACCCGGTTGGGCCCTTTTTAAATAGTCTTCACCTTCACGCTTACCTCATTTTATGTATTTTCAAATCTTCTTTTAAATAAATTTAAATCCAGTCGGCACTCTTTAAATAAATTTCAAATCAATATTTTCCTCTCCTCTATTTATTTCGAATTATTGTTTTTAGAAAAATGTAACCCATAATTTAAAAATCACATTAAGAAACCTAATTGGACCATTTTTATTCAATAATTTAATCATGGTGAAGTTATCAATAATTTTGGATCTTTATTTACATCATTTTTTTAAAGAATTTTTAATTCATTTTTGTGAACTTTGTCAAGCCTTCATTGATATACATATAAAATTTCTTCTAAAAATTATATAAATTCCTTCTATTCTCTCATTTAATAAATAAACATCCATAACTAGTGGTAGAGAATTGTAGTACAAATCAAGAGAATTTCAGTGCAAATCAAGAGGTAACTAGTTTGAACTTAGTTGTGCCCTTTTTATATAATCTTTGGATATATATTTAGCTCACAATTAAATTTTTTTAACTTTTCTTTTAGTAACTTCGTCAAAAAATCATTAAAAATTTACATAAAAATTTACATCATAATGAATGTCAATTCCAACACATCTCTCTTCGAATTTTGAAGTTCCATAACTCAATGTAGTGAATTTAACTTCAAATTAAGACATCAACGACGGAAACTAGTTAGGTCAATGTTTTAATAATCAATGGGTCCATAGCTCAGTGGTAGAGCATTTGACTGCAGATCAAGAGGTCACCTGTTCGAACCCGGTTGGGCCCTTTTTAAATAGTCTTCACCTTCACGCTTACCTCATTTTATGTATTTTCAAATCTTCTTCTAAATAAATTTAAATCCAGTCGGCACTCTTTAAATAAATTTCAGATCAATATTTTCCTCTCTTCTATTTATTTCGAATTATTATTTTTAGAAAAGTGTAACCCATAATTTAAAAATCACATTAAGAAACCTAATAGGACCATTTTTATTCAATAATTTAATCATAGTGAAGTTATCAATAATTTTGGATCTTTATTTACATCTTTTTTTTAAAGAATTTTTAATTCATTTTTGTGAACTTTGTCAAGCCTTCATTGATATACATATAAAATTTCTTCTAAAATTTTTATAAATTCCTTCTATTCTCTCATTTAATAAATAAACATCCATAACTAGTGGTAGAGAATTGGAGTGCAAATCAAGAGAATTTCAGTGCAAATCAAGAGGTAACTAGTTTTAACTTAGTTGTGCCCTTTTTATATAATCTTTGGATATATATTTAGCTCACAATTAAGTTTTTTTAACTTTTCTTTTAGTAACTTCGTCAAAAATTCATTAAAAATTAACATAAAAATTTACATCATAATGAATGTCAATTCCAACATATCTCTCTTCGAATTTTTGAAGTTCCATAAATCAATGTAGTGAATTTAACTACAAATTAAGACATCAACCACAGACACTAGTTAGGTCATTTTTTTAATAATCAATGGGTCCATAGCTCAGTAGTAGAGCATTTGACTGCAGATCAAGAGGTCACCGATTCGAACTCGGTTGGGCCTTTTTTAAATAGTCTTCACCTTTACGCTTACCTCATTTTATGTATTTTCAAATCTTCTTTTAAATAAATTTAAATCCAGTCGGCACTCATTAAATAAATTTCAAATCAATATTTTCCTCTCTTCTATCTATTTCGAATTATTGTTTATAGAAAAGTATAACCTATAATTTAAAAATCACATTAAGAAACCTAATTGGACCATTTTTATTCAATAATTTAATAATAGTGTATCAATAATCTTTTGATATAAAAATTTACATCATAATGAATGTCAATTCCAACATATCTCTCTTCGAATTTTTGAAGTTCCATAACTCAATGTAGTGAATTTAACTACAAATTAAGACATCAACGACGGAAACTAGTTAGGTTATTTTTTTAATAATTAGTGGGTCTATAGCTTAGTGGTAGAGAATTTGAATGCAGATCAAGAGGTCACCAGTTCGAACCCGGTTGGGCCCTTTTTAAATAGTCTTCACCTTCACGCTTACCTCATTTTATGTATTTTCAAATCTTCTTTTAAATAAATTTAAATCCAGTCGGCACTCTTTAAATAAATTTCAAATCAATATTTTCCTCTCCTCTATTTATTTCGAATTATTGTTTTTAGAAAAATGTAACCCATAATTTAAAAATCACATTAAGAAACCTAATTGGACCATTTTTATTCAATAATTTAATCATGGTGAAGTTATCAATAATTTTGGATCTTTATTTACATCATTTTTTTAAAGAATTTTTAATTCATTTTTGTGAACTTTGTCAAGCCTTCATTGATATACATATAAAATTTCTTCTAAAAATTATATAAATTCCTTCTATTCTCTCATTTAATAAATAAACATCCATAACTAGTGGTAGAGAATTGGAGTACAAATCAAGAGAATTTCAGTGCAAATCAAGAGGTAACTGGTTTGAACTTAGTTGTGCCCTTTTTTATATAATCTTTGGATATATATTTAGCTCACAATTAAATTTTTTTAACTTTTCTTTTAGTAACTTCGTCAAAAAATCATTAAAAATTTACATAAAAATTTACATCATAATGAATGTCAATTCCAACACATCTCTCTTCGAATTTTGAAGTTCCATAACTCAATGTAGTGAATTTAACTACAAATTAAGACATCAACGACGGAAACTAGTTAGGTCAATGTTTTAATAATCAATGGGTCCATAGCTCAGTGGTAGAGCATTTGACTGCAGATCAAGAGGTCACCGGTTCGAACCCGGTTGGGCCCTTTTTAAATAGTCTTCACCTTCACGCTTACCTCATTTTATGTATTTTCAAATCTTCTTTTAAATAAATTTAAATCCAGTCGGCACTCTTTAAATAAATTTCAAATCAATATTTTCCTCTCTTCTATTTATTTCGAATTATTATTTTTAGAAAAGTGTAACCCATAATTTAAAAATCACATTAAGAAACCTAATAGGACCATTTTTATTCAATAATTTAATCATAGTGAAGTTATCAATAATTTTGGATCTTTATTTACATCATTTTTTTAAAGAATTTTTAATTCATTTTTGTGAACTTTGTCAAGCCTTCATTGATATACATATAAAATTTCTTCTAAAATTTTTATAAATTCCTTCTATTCTCTCATTTAATAAATAAACATCCATAACTAGTGGTAGAGAATTGGAGTGCAAATCAAGAGAATTTCAGTGCAAATCAAGAGGTAACTAGTTTTAACTTAGTTGTGCCCTTTTTATATAATCTTTGGATATATATTTAGCTCAAATTAAGTTTTTTTAACTTTTCTTTAGTAACTTCGTCAAAAAATCATTAAAAATTAACATAAAAATTTACATCATAATGAATGTCAATTCCAACATATCTCTCTTCGAATTTTTGAAGTTCCATAAATCAATGTAGTGAATTTAACTACAAATTAAGACATCAACGACAGACACTAGTTAGGTCATTTTTTTAATAATCAATGGGTCCATAGCTCAGTAGTAGAGCATTTGACTGCAGATCAAGAGGTCACCGATTCGAACTCGGTTGGGCCTTTTTTAAATAGTCTTCACCTTTACGCTTACCTCATTTTATGTATTTTCAAATCTTCTTTTAAATAAATTTAAATCCAGTCGGCACTCATTAAATAAATTTCAAATCAATATTTTCCTCTCTTCTATTTATTTCGAATTATTGTTTTTAGAAAAGTGTAACCCATAATTTAAAAATCACATTAAGAAACCTAATAGGACCATTTTTATTCAATAATTTAATCATAGTGAAGTTATCAATAATTTTGGATCTTTATTTACATCATTTTTTTAAAGAATTTTTAATTCATTTTTGTGAACTTTGTCAAGCCTTCATTGATATACATATAAAATTTCTTCTAAAATTTTTATAAATTCCTTCTATTCTCTCATTTAATAAATAAACATCCATAACTAGTGGTAGAGAATTGGAGTGCAAATCAAGAGAATTTCAGTGCAAATCAAGAGGTAACTAGTTTTAACTTAGTTGTGCCCTTTTTATATAATCTTTGGATATATATTTAGCTCAAAATTAAGTTTTTTTAACTTTTCTTTTAGTAACTTCGTCAAAAAATCATTAAAAATTAACATAAAAATTTACATCATAATGAATGTCAATTCCAACATATCTCTCTTCGAATTTTTGAAGTTCCATAAATCAATGTAGTGAATTTAACTACAAATTAAGACATCAACCACAGACACTAGTTAGGTCATTTTTTTAATAATCAATGGGTCCATAGCTCAGTAGTAGAGCATTTGACTGCAGATCAAGAGGTCACCGATTCGAACTCGGTTGGGCCTTTTTTAAATAGTCTTCACCTTTACGCTTACCTCATTTTATGTATTTTCAAATCTTCTTTTAAATAAATTTAAATCCAGTCGGCACTCATTAAATAAATTTCAAATCAATATTTTCCTCTCTTCTATCTATTTCGAATTATTGTTTATAGAAAAGTATAACCTATAATTTAAAAATCACATTAAGAAACCTAATTGGACCATTTTTATTCAATAATTTAATAATAGTGTATCAATAATATTTTGATATAAAAATTTACATCATAATGAATGTCAATTCCAACATATCTCTCTTCGAATTTTTGAAGTTCCATAACTCAATGTAGTGAATTTAACTACAAATTAAGACATCAACGACGGACACTAGTTATGTCATTTTTTTAATAATTGATGGGTCTATAGCTTAGTGGTAGAGTATTTGACTGCAGATCAAGAGGTCACCGGTTCGAACCTGGTTTGGCCCTTTTTAAATAGTCTTCACCTTCACGCTTACCTCATTTTATGTATTTTCAAATCTTCTTTTAAATAAATTTAAATCCAGTCGGCACTCTTTAAATAAATTTCAAATCAATTTTTTCCTCTCCTCTATTTATTTCGAATTATTGTTTTTAGAAAAATGTAACCCATAATTTAAAAATCACATTAAGAAACCTAATAGGACCATTTTTATTCAATAATTTAATCATAGTGAAGTTATCAATAATTTTGGATCTTTATTTACATCATTTTTTTAAAGAATTTTTAATTCATTTTTGTGAACTTTGTCAAGCCTTCATTGATATACATATAAAATTTCTTCTAAAAATTATATAAATTCCTTCTATTCTCTCATTTAATAAATAAACATCCATAACTAGTGGTAGAGAATTGGAGTGTAAATCAAGAGAATTTAAGTGCAAATCAAGAGGTAACTAGTTTTAACTTAGTTGTGCCATTTTTATATAATCTTTGGATATATATTTAGCTCACAATTAAGTTTTTTTAACTTTTCTTTTAGTAACTTCGTCAAAAAATCATTAAAAATTTACATAAAAATTTACATCATAATGAATGTCAATTCCAACACATCTCTCTTCGAATTTTGAAGTTCCATAACTCAATGTAGTGAATTTAACTACAAATTAAGACATCAACGACGGACACTAGTTAGGTCATTTTTTTAATAATCGATGGGTCTATAGCTTAGTGGTAGAGTATTTGACTGCAGATCAAGAGGTCACCGGTTCGAACCTGGTTTGGCCCTTTTTAAATAGTCTTCACCTTCACGCTTACCTCATTTTATGTATTTTCAAATCTTCTTTTAAATAAATTTAAATCCAGTCGGCACTCTTTAAATAAATTTCAAATCAATATTTTCCTCTCTTCTATTTATTTCGAATTATTGTTTTTAGAAAAGTGTAAACCATAATTTAAAAATCACGTTAAGAAACCTATTTACACCATTTTTATTCAATAATTTAATCATAGTGAATTTATCAATAATTTTGGATCTATATTTACATCATTTTTTTTAAGAATTTTTAATTCATTTTTGTGAACTTTGAAAAGCCTTCATTGATATACATATAAAATTTCTTCTAAAATTTTTATAAATTCCTTCTATTCTCTCATTTAATAAATAAACATCTATAACTAGTGGTAGAGAATTGGAGTGCAAATCAAGAGAATTTCAGTGCAAATCAAGAGGTAACTAGTTTGAACTTAGTTGTGCCCTTTTTATATAATCTTTGGATATATATTTAGCTCACAATTAAGTTTTTTTAACTTTTCTTTTAGTAACTTCGTCAAAAAATCATTAAAAATTAACATAAAAATTTACATCATAATGAATGTCAATTCCAACATATCTCTCTTCGAATTTTTGAAGTTCCATAACTCAATGTAGTGAATTTAACTACAAATTAAGACATCAACGATAGACAATAGTTAGGTCATTTTTTTAATAATCAATGGGTCCATAGCTCAGTAGTAGAGCATTTGACTACAGACCAAGAGGTCACCGATTCGAACTCGGTTGGGCCTTTTTTAAATAGTCTTCACCTTTACGCTTACCTCATTTTATGTATTTTCAAATCTTCTTTTAAATAAATTTAAATCCAGTCGGCACTCTTTAAATAAATTTCAAATCAATATTTTCCTCTCTTCTATCTATTTCGAATTATTGTTTATAGAAAAGTATAACCTATAATTTAAAAATCACATTAAGAAACCTAATTGGACCATTTTTATTCAATAATTTAATAATAGTGTATCAATAATCTTTTGATATAAAAATTTACATCATAATGAATGTCAATTCCAACATATCTCTCTTCGAATTTTTGAAGTTCCATAACTCAATGTAGTGAATTTAACTACAAATTAAGAAATCAACGACGGAAATTAGTTAGGTTATTTTTTTAATAATTGTTGGGTCTATAGCTTAGTGGTAGAGAATTTGAATGCAGATCAAGAGGTCACCTGTTCGAACCCGGTTGGGCCCTTTTTAAATAGTCTTCACCTTCACGCTTACCTCATTTTATGTATTTTCAAATCTTCTTTTAAATAAATTTAAATCCAGTCGGCACTCTTTAAATAAATTTCAAATCAATATTTTCTCTCCTCTATTTATTTCGAATTATTGTTTTTAGAAAAATGTAACCCATAATTTAAAAATCACAGTAAGAAACCTAATTGGACCATTTTTATTCAATAATTTAAACATAGTGAAGTTATCAATAATTTTGGATCTTTATTTACATCATTTTTTTAAAGAATTTTTAATTCATTTTTGTGAACTTTGTCAAGCCTTCATTGATATACACATAAAATTTCTTCTAAAAATTATATAAATTCCTTCTATTCTCTCATTTAATAAATAAACATCCATAACTAGTGGTAGAGAATTGGAGTGCAAATCAAGAGAATTTCAGTGCAAATCAAGAGGTAACTAGTTTGAACTTAGTTGTGCCCTTTTTATATAATCTTTGGATATATATTTAGCTCACAATTAAGTTTTTTTAACTTTTCTTTTAGTAACTTCGTCAAAAAACTCATTAAAAATTAACATAAAAATTTACATCATAATGAATGTCAATTCCAACACATCTCTCTTCGATTTTTTGAAGTTCCATAACTCAATGTAGTGAATTTAACTACAAATTAAGACATCAACGACGGAAACTAGTTAGGTTATTTTTTTAATAATTGTTGGGTCTATAGCTTAGTGGTAGAGAATTTGAATGCAGATCAAGAGGTCACCAGTTCGAACCCGGTTGTTTTTATGTATTTTCAAATCTTCTTTTAAATAAATTTAAATCCAGTCGGCACTCTTTAAATAAATTTCAAATCAATTTTTTCCTCTCCTCTATTTATTTCGAATTATTGTTTTTAGAAAAATGTAACCCATAATTTAAAAATCACAGTAAGAAACCTAATTGGACCATTTTTATTCAATAATTTAATCATAGTGAAGTTATCAATAATTTTGGATCTTTATTTACATCATTTTTTTAAAGAATTTTTAATTCATTTTTGTGAACTTTGTCAAGCCTTCATTGATATACATATAAAATTTTTTCTAAAAATTATATAAATTCCTTCTATTCTCTCATTTAATAAATAAACATCCATAACTAGTGGTAGAGAATTGGAGTGCAAATCAAGAGAATTTCAGTGCAAATCAAGAGGTAACTAGTTTGAACTTAGTTGTGCCCTTTTTATATAATCTTTGGATATATATTTAGCTCACAATTAAGTTTTTTTAACTTTTCTTTTAGTAACTTCGTCAAAAAATCATTAAAAATTAACATAAAAATTTACATCATAATGAATGTCAATTCCAACACATCTCTCTTCGAATTTTGAAGTTCCATAACTCAATGTAGTGAATTTAACTACAAATTAAGACATTAACGACGGAAACTAGTTATGTCAATGTTTTAATAATCAATGGGTCCATAGCTCAGTGGTAGAGCATTTGACTGCAGATCAAGAGGTCACCGGTTCGAACCCGGTTGGGCCCTTTTTAAATAGTCTTCACGCTTACCTCATTTTATGTATTTTCAAATCTTCTTTTAAATAAATTTAAATCCAGTCGGCACTCTTTAAATAAATTTCAAATCAATATTTTCCTCTCTTCTATTTATTTCGAATTATTGTTTTTAGAAAAGTGTAACCCATAATTTAAAAATCACATTAAGAAACCTAATAGGACCATTTTTATTCAATAATTTAATCATAGTGAAGTTATCAATAATTTTGGATCTTTATTTACATCATTTTTTTAAAGAATTTTTAATTCATTTTTGTGAACTTTGTCAAGCCTTCATTGATATACATATAAAATTTCTTCTAAAAATTATATAAATTCCTTCTATTCTCTCATTTAATAAATAAACATCCATAACTAGTGGTAGAGAATTGGAGTGTAAATCAAGAGAATTTAAGTGCAAATCAAGAGGTAACTAGTTTTAACTTAGTTGTGCCATTTTTATATAATCTTTGGATATATATTTAGCTCACAATTAAGTTTTTTTAACTTTTCTTTTAGTAACTTCGTAAAAAAATCATTAAAAATTAACATAAAAATTTACATCATAATGAATGTCAATTCCAACATATCTCTCTTCGAATTTTTGAAGTTCCATAAATCAATGTAGTGAATTTAACTACAAATTAAGACATCAACGACGGACACTAGTTAGGTCATTTTTTTAATAATTAATGGGTCCATAGCTCAGTAGTAGAGCATTTCACTGCAGATCAAGAGGTCACTGATTCGAACTCGGTTGGGCCCTTTTTAAATAGTCTTCACCTTCACGCTTACCTCATTTTATGTATTTTCAAATCTTCTTTTAAATAAATTTAAATCCAGTCGGCACTCTTTAAATAAATTTCAAATCAATATTTTCCTCTCTTCTATTTATTTCGAATTATTGTTTATAGAAAAGTATAACCTATAATTTAAAAATCACATTAAGAATCCAAATTGGACCATTTTTATTCAATAATTTAATAATAGTGAAGTAATCAATAATCTTTTGATATATATTTACATCATTTTTTTTTATAAATTTTCAATACGTTTTTGGGAACTTTGTCTAGCCATCATTGAAATAAACATAAAATTTCTTCTTAAAATTATATGAATTCCTTCTTATCTCTCATTTAATTAATAAAGATCCATAACTTAGTGTAGAGAATTTGAGTACAAATCAAGAGGTAGCTAGTTTGAACTTGGTTGTGCCCTTTTTATATAATCTTTGGATATATATTTATCTCACTTTTAAGTTTTTTTACCTTTTCTTTCAGTAACTTCGTAAATAAATCATTAAATTTTAACATAAAAATTTACATCATAATGAATGTCAATTCCAACCTATCTCTCTTCGAATTTTTGAAGTTCCATAACTCAATGTAGTGAATTTAACTACAAATTAAGACAGCAACGATGGACACTAGTTAGGTCATTTTTTAATAATTGATGTGTCCATAGCTCAGTGATAGAGCATTTGACTGCAGATCAAGAGGTCACCGATTCGAACCCGGTTGGGCCCTTTTTATATAGTCTTCACGAATCATGCTTACATCATTTTTAAGTATTTTCAAATCTTCTTTTAAATAAATTTAAATCCAATCGGCCCTCTTTAAATAAATTTCACATCAATATTTACCTCTCTTCTATTTATTTCGAATTATTGTTTTTAGTAAATTGTAACCCATAATTTAAAAATCACATTAAGATACATAATTGGACCATTTTTATTCAATAATTTAATCATAGTGAAGTTATCAATAATCTTTTGATCCATATTTACATCATTTTTATGAATTTTATGAATTTTCAATTCATTTTTGGAAACTTTTATAGCCATCATGTAAATAAACATAAAATTTCTTCTTAAAATGATATGAATTCCTTCTTATCCCTCATTTAATTAATAAAGATCATTAACTTAGTGGTAGAGAATTTGAGTACAAATCAAGAGGTAGGTAGTTTGAACTTGGTTGTGCCCTTTTTATATAATCTTTGGATATATATTTAGCTCACTTTTATGTTTTTTTACTTTTTCTTTTAGAAATTTGGTTATCAAATCATTAAAAATCAACATAATAATTTATGTCATAATGAATGTGAATTCTAACATATCTCTCTTTGAATTTCTGAAGGTCCATAACTCAATGGTAGTGTATTATTTACAAATTCAGACATCACATATGGACCCTAGTTACGTCAATTTTTTAATAATCGATGGGTCCATAGCTCTGGTCCCGGTTGTGTCCTTTTTAAATAATCTTCACATCCACACTTACCTCATTCTTTTGTATTTTTAAATCTTCTTTTAAATAAATTTAAATCTAGTCAGCCCTCTTTAAATAAATTCCATTCAACATTTACCTCTCTTCTATCTATTTTGAATTATTGTTTTTAGTAAATTGTAACCTATACCTTAAAAATCACATTATGAAACCTAGTTAAACCATTTTTATTCAATAATTTAATAGTAGTGAAGTTATAAATAATCTTTTGATCTATATTTACATCATTTTTATCAATTTTTAATTAATTTTTGGGAACTTTGTCTAGCCAACATTGAAATAAACATAAAATTTCTTGTTAAAGTGATATGAATTCCTTCTTTTCTCTTGTTTAATTAATAAACATCCCTAACTAGTGGTCAAGAATTTGAGTGCAAATCAAGAGGTAGGTAGTTTAAGCTTGGTTGTGCAATTTTTATATAATCTTTGGATCGATATTTACCTTACTTTTATGTATTTTGACTTTTTCTTTAAGAAACTTCGTTAACCATTGAAAATCAACATAAAAATTTACATCATAATGAATTTCAATTCCAACCCATCTCTCTTGGAATTTGTGTGGGTTCATAACTCAATGGTAAAGCATTTAACTACAAATTAAGACATCACCGGCGGACACTTAGTTAGGCTATTTTTTAATAATCGACGGGTCATTAGCTTTGTGGTAGAGAATTTGACTGCGTATCAAGAGGTCACTAGTTTGAACCCGATTCGGCCTCTTTTAAATAATCTTCACATCCACACTTACCTCATTTTTAAGTATTTTCTTATCTTCTTTTAAATAAGTTTGAATCTAATTGACCATCTTTAAATAAACTAGGAAAATTCCCGTACGATGCACAAGAATGAGGATAAAAATAAAATAAATTAAAAAAATTATAATAATATTTATTCAATGTTTAAAATTATTAAAATAAAAATATAACGCTCTTATTCCACATTTTATTCACTTCGATAAAACAACTTATTTTCTCACATGTTTCATCACATATTTTTTCCGAATTAATCTCTTATTTCGTGACTTTACACTTTCACTTTGTCAATCAAATATTTGATTCATATTTTTTAATAATTAACATTGTGACCTCACACTTTGGTCAATTAAATATTTGATTCATATTTCTTTAACCATTTTCAAATGATACCGGTCTATTATCCCTCGACAAACCAAATCTCAATCACATTTGGTTAAAGGTTGTACTTATTTTATTAAGTTGCAAGTTTGAAACCTACAAATAACATTTTGAAAAATTTGAACTTTTATTGTTAAAATGTCTCGCGTTCATCAAATTTGGTGTTGAATCTTAAATATAAAGTGTTGTACTTGTTTTGTTAGGTTGCAAGTTTGAAACCAACAAATAATATTTTTAAATTTTTTAAATTTATTTTTAACCGTTTTAAGTTTATGGGCGGGTCAACCCACAATCCGACTCAAGTATCCATTTACTCTCACATAAATATTCAAATTAACCACAGCTCTCGACCCGATAATCCGGACACTTTAAAAATTAAGCATCATTATATATATATAGATTAGTTAGTTAAAAATTTGAACTTTTATAGTTAAAATGTCTCGCGTTCATCAAATTTGGTGTTGAATCTTAAATATAAAGTGTTGTTAGCCTAGTTGGTTAAAGGATTTACTTGTTTTGTTACGTTGCAAGTTCAAAATCTACAAATAACATTTTTAAATTTATTTTTATCCGTTTTAAATTTATGGGCGGGTCAACCAACAATCAGACCCAAATATCCATTTACTCTCACATAAATATCCAAATTAACCACAGCTCTCGACCCGACAATCCGGACACTTTAAAAATTAAGCATCATTATATATATATATATATTTCACATCAATATTTACCTCTATTTTAATTATTTTAAATTATTGTTTTTAGTAAATTGTAACCCATAATTTAAAAATAAATATAGAGAACTCTAATTGGACTATTTTTATTCAAGAATTTAACCACGGTGAAGTTATCCAATAATCTTTTCATCTTTATTTACCTCATTTTTATTTATTTTCGAATTTTCTTTTAAATAGGTTCCAACCCAGTTGGCTCTCTTTAAATAATCACTACATCTATATTTACCTTTGTTTTATTCGTTTCAAATTATTATTTTTTGATAAATTCGTAACCCATAATTGATAAATCAACCTAGAGAAACCTAGTTGGACCATTTTTTTCAATAAATTAACACCAATGAAGTTATCAAATAATCTTTCATCTATACTTACCTCATTTTTATGAATTCTAAAGTCATTTTTATGAGTTTAACAAGCCATCATTAAAATATACATAAAACTTATTCTCATAATGATATTTAATTCCTTCTTATTTCTCGTATAATTAGTAAAGATACATAAGTTAGTTAGTGGTTGAGCATTTCATTGTGCATTTAGAGTTAACTGATTTGAACTTGGTTAAGCCATTTTTATTTCATCTTTAGATATGTATTATCTCACTTTTATGTATTTTGAATTCTCTTTTAGTAACTTTGTCAACCAATCATTGATAATTAACATGAAAATTTAAATCTTAATAAATTTCAATTCTAACATATCTCTCTTCGAATTTCAGAAGACCATAGCTCAATAGTAGAGCATTTAACTACAAATCAAGAAATCAACGGTTGAGGTAACCAGTTCTACAACAATTGGGCCCTTCTTCACATCTATATTTACATTTCTTTTGAATTATTGATTTAATAATTTCGTCAACCCAAAATTAAAAATCAACATAGAGGAACCCAATTGGACCTTTATTATTCAATAATTTAACAACACAAAGCCATCATTGAAATTAACATAAAACTTCTTCTCATAATGATATTCCTTCTTATCACTCGTATAATTAATAAATATCCATAAGTTAGTGGTAAAGCATTTCAATGCGCATCAAGAAGTAACTGATTTAAATTTTGTTGAGCCATTTTTATATAATCCAAATCTCTTTTATGTATCATGAATTCTTCATTTTGTAACTTCATCAACCAACCATTAAAAATCAATATTATAATAAATTTTAAATTAAGACAAATATCTCTTCGAATTTGTGAAGGTGCATATTTGACTACAAATCAAGACATCGTCGATTTAGACCTAGTTAGGCCCTTTTTAAATAATCTACGGGTACATAGCTTAGTGATAGAGCATGACCGTATATAAAAAATTCACCGGTTGGACCCTTTTTAAATAATCTTCATATTCATACTTACCTCATATGTATGTATTTTCAAAACTTCTTTTAATTAAGTTTGAACCTAGTTGTCCCTCTTTAAATAATCTCCACGTCTATATTTAGTAAATTCGTCAACCCATAATTGAAAAATCAACATAGAGGAACCAGTTGGATCATTTTTATTCCATACTTGATTATTAGACCGAGGTAGAAAAATTTAGAATTTACATTTTGGAATTAGCTCAGAATGATCCTCTAGTAGTGGTCCAACACCAATTTCCAAAAACACACAAGCTTCATAAGTTTTTATACGTTCAGAATGACCATCTTGAAAAATCATGATTTTGAGTATAATATTATTGTTTGACAAAATGTACCAAATAACTAGTTTGTGGCTTATTTATGAATCCAAACGTCATTTTTCAAAAATAAATTGAAATTTGGGAAAACTGAAACATACAAATTGATCCGTTCTAAAAATTATGGATTTTGAATATAATATTGTTTTTAGTAATTTTGTGCAGAAGGCCTTCAAAAAGACAAAAATATAAAAATAAATTTAGTTGAACCGGGAGAGTCAAGGACAGACCGCACGCCAAAGAATTCAAAAATACGCGTTGACATCATGTTGACGCCATGCTCTAAGTTATTTGAAAAATGCCCAAATTTGGTACATTTGGGATGTTGTTTCACTAAAATAATCCTAAAGAGTTGTTCAACTTGGAAAAACAACCCAGGTTGCTTTACTCAACAGAATTAACTGATTTTTAATGTTTTATAAATATTGAAGAGTCCTCTACGATGTTGGTTTGTATCTAAAATGAATTTGAAGCTCTTAACCCCCTCGGGATCGACGGTACAAGACGATGGAACCAAAACGGGATCAAACTGAACATGTCTACGGTGTATAATTTTGTAATTAAAGCTACAATCAGTTGGGTTTCAAAACTTCGTAAGATTTTATATCTTTCTAGTTGTGAGGCAGAGTATATTGTTCTAACAAAGATTACTAAGGAGATGATATGATTGCAACCCTTTTGCGAGAATTGGATCAAGACTACGAGGGAAGTGTGTTGTGATGCGACAATTAAAGTGTCATTCATTTGGCAGAGAATTCGGTTTATTATGGAAGGACAAAGCATATACAAGTTCATTATCATTTCATACGATCAACTTTAGAAAATGGAATGTTAGCACTTTAGAAGATTTCTAGAATTGAGAATCCAACTGATATGTTAACGAAAGTTGTTGTAAACGAAAACTGAAATTTTGCGTAACTTTAGTTGACCTTCTTAGTTAAGACATCAGATATAAATAGTTTCTACCAATCAAGAGATGATGAATTTAGTCTCTAAGTGGGAGACTATTGAGATGTGAAGCTTACACTTGTAATAAACTATACAAAAGTTAATTAAAGTTTATTAGGTTTGGGTTTGGGTTTGGGCTTGGGCTTGGGCTTGGGCTTGGACTTGAACCAAGAGTTATAGGTTTTATTATCTTAATGTTTATCCTATAAATATGTTATTGTTAAGAGTTTTATAGGGTAAGACATAATTATAAAGAGATAATGAGAAAAAACTCTGTATTCATTTTCTTCATAGTGAAATCATGTTTGTGTCTTCTTGTGTTCATAGCTCTTTTGAATGAAGCATTATAAATTTGTGTCTTCTTGTGTTCATATTTTTTTATAGATTGTTTCAAATATGTCGGATTTCGACACCCGAATCCTAACAGTTACCTCTCTCTCCATTCGACCAAAAGACATGGCCACGCGATTGGTGCCTACGACCACTTACCCTCTAGCCTGCAATTGGTCCTTCTACTTACATGGATTTGTTGCGACTAGGCCTGTTTTCTTAGGTACCATATGATTTTGATTCTTTTTCTGTTTTCATTTATTTTATTTTCATTTATTTTAAGTTTAAATTTTAAATACTAATTAAATAAAATTATAAATCAATAAATATTACATAAAAAAGTTTTGAAAATAAATTATTTAAAAACTAACCTTGTGTGTTATTTTTCGCAGGTACATTTTAAATTAGTTATTACTATACGCTGTGTTTATTTTTTCACTTTTTTAGTCTTATTTTCTTTTGTACATAGATTCATATAGATGCATGATTGTGATGAGATTATCATCATCCAAACACATGTTTAAGAATCATGACAAATTATAAATCAAATGTAAGAATTACATTTTCTAAATGTTCAAATATTTTAAATTATGTCTGGATGGGCACAAGGGAAAAAGCGTTGAAACATTTTCCGGTGTGTAATCAAGGACAAAACCAAAATAGAATTTCTTAAAAGGCGTTCTTCACCGTTTTCTCACAAAGAAATTTGGGCGGCGACTCTATAAAAGTTCAAAGTTGGTCAAGTTCTAGGAATACCTACCAATTTGGTTCTTATCTCCTTATGAGTCCTTATGAGTTTCGAAATAAATGTAAGTCATGGGGTGTATTATTTCTTTTTTTTAAAGTTTTTTTTATAGATTTTATAGGTGGTGTTATCAAATTTGTTTTTACATTTAACTCTTTCATCCTAATTAACTGTATGCAAACAATTTTATCATAGTTGATGCTTTTGCTTTTTTTTTTTATCAAGTTTTAGTTTAGCAATTTATTGTTCATTCTTTTTACTCACTTTGATACATTCATTGTGGAATTGGGCCTAGGGTTTTGAGGCCTAATTTGGTGTGCCTCAAAGTTAGGTACAAAATGAGAAGGAAGATATTTACGATTATTTGTTGGATTCAAAAATGTCAATCAAATCGTATTATTCTGGAAATGTAAACTAAATCGCCACGAGTTATAAGTTATATTATCTTAATGTTTATCCTATAAATATGTTATTGTTAAGAGTTTTATAGGGTAAGACATAATTATAAAGAGATAAACAACCTGAGGAAAAACTCTGTATTCATTTTCTTCATAGTGAAATCATGTTTGTGTCTTCTTGTGTTCATAGCTCTTTTGAATGAAGAATTATAAATTTGTGTCTTCTTGTGTTCATATTTTTTTATAGATCGTTTCAAATATGTCGGATTTCGACACCCGAATCCTAACAGTTACCTCTCTCTCCATTCGACCAAAAGACATGGCCACGCGATTGGTGCCTACTACCACTTACCCTCTAGCCTGCAATTGGTCCTTCTACTTACATGGATTTGTTGCGACTAGGCCTGTTTTCTTAGGTACCATATGATTTTGATTCTTTTTCTGTTTTCATTTATTTTATTTTCATTTATTTTAAGTTTAAATTTCAAATACTAATTAAATAAAATTATAAATAAATAAATATTACATAAAAAAGTTTTGAAAATAAATTATTTAAAAACTAACCTTGTGTGTTATTTTTCGCAGGTACATTTTAAATTAGTTATTACTATACGCTGTGTTTATTTTTTCACTTTGTTTATTTTCTTTTGTACATAGATTCATATAGATGCATGATTGTGATGAGATTATCATCATCCAAACACATGTTTAAGAATCATGACAAATTATAAATCAAATGTAAGAATTACATTTTCTAAATGTTCAAATATTTTAAATTATGTCTGGATGGGCACAAGGGAAAAAGCGTTGAAACATTTTCCGGTGTGTAATCAAGGACAAAACCAAAATAGAATTTCTTAAAAGGCGTTCTTCACCGTGATTTTTCTTCCCCGTTTTCTCACAAAGAAATTTGGGCGGCGACTCTAAAAAAGTTCAAAGTTGGTCAAGTTCTAGGAATACCTACCAATTTGGTTCTTATCTCCTTATGAGTCCTTATGAGTTTCGAAATAAATGTAAGTCATGGGGTGTATAATTTCTTTTTTTTTAAGTTTTTTTTATAGATTTTATAGGTGGTGTTATCAAATTTGTTTTTACATTTAACTCTTTCATCCTAGTTAACTGTATGCAAACCAATTTATCATAGTTGATGCTTTTGCTTTTTTTTTTTTTTTATCATGTTTTAGTTTAGCAATTTATTGTTCATTCTTTTTACTCACTTTGATACATTCATTGTGGAATTGGGCGTAGGGTTTTGAGGACTAATTTGGTGTGCCTCAAAGTTAGGTACAAAATGAGAAGGAAGATATTTGTGATTATTTGTTGGATTCAAAAATGTCAATCAAATCGTATTATTCTTGAAATGTAAACTAAATCGCCACGAGTTATAGGTTTTATTATCTTAATGTTTATCCTATAAATATGTTATTGTTAAGAGTTTTATAGGGTAAGACATAATTATAAAGAGATAAACAACGTGAGGAAAAACTCTGTATTCATTTTCTTTATAGTGAAATCATGTTTGTGTCTTCTTGTGTTCATAGCTCTTTTGAATGAAGCATTATAAATTTGTGTCTTCTTGTGTTCATATATTTTTTTATAGATCGTTTTAAATATGTCGGATTTCGACACCCGAATCCTAACAGTTACCTCTCTCTCCATTCGACCAAAAGACATGGCCACGCGATTGGTGCCTACGACCACTTACCCTCTAGCCTGCAATTGGTCCTTCTACTTACATGGATTTGTTGCGACTAGGCCTGTTTTTTTAGGTACCATATGATTTTGATTCTTTTTCTGTTTTCATTTATTTTATTTTCATTTATTTTAAGTTTAAATTTCAAATACTAATTAAATAAAATTATAAATAAATAAATATTACATAAAAAAGTTTTGAAAATAAATTATTTAAAAACTAACCTTGTGTGTTATTTTTCGCAGGTACATTTTAAATTAGTTATTACTATACGCTGTGTTTATTTTTTCACTTTTTTAGTCTTATTTTCTTTTGTACATAGATTCATATAGATGCATGATTGTGATGAGATTATCATCATCCAAACACATGTTTAAGAATCATGACAAATTATAAATCAAATGTAAGAATTACATTTTCTAAATGTTCAAATATTTTAAATTATGTCTGGATGGGCACAAGGGAAAAAGCGTTGAAACATTTTCGGTGTGTAATCAAGTACAAAACCAAAATAGAATTTCTTAAAAGGCGTTTTTCACCGTGATTTTTCTTCCCCGTTTTCTCACAAAGAAGTTTGGGCGGCGACTCTAAAAAAGTTCAAAGTTTGTCAAGCTCTAGGAATACCTACCAATTTGGTTCTTATCTCCTTATGAGTCCTTATGAGTTTCGAAATAAATGTAAGTCATGGGGTGTATAATTTCTTTTTTTTAAAGTTTTTTTTTATAGATTTTATAGGTGGTGTTATCAAATTTGTTTTTACATTTAACTCTTTCATCCTAGTTAACTGTATGCAAACCAATTTATCATAGTTGATGCTTTTGCTTTTTTTTTTATCAAGTTTTAGTTTAGCAATTTATTGTTCATTCTTTTTACTCACTTTGATACATTCATTGTGGAATTGGGCCTAGGGTTTTGAGGCCTAATTTGGTGTGCCTCAAAGTTAGGTACAAAATGAGAAGGAAGATATTTGTGATTATTTGTTGGATTCAAAAATGTCAATCAAATCGTATTATTCTGGAAATGTAAACTAAATCGCCACGAGATCATATCATGGTAGAGATGTCAAAGATATCACATAATCTTTACCCTAATTGTGAATTTAAAATTATATATATATATATATATATATTGTAAATGAGAAAAGTGTGTGAGACTAAAACTTAGAACAAACAGAGATAGTTAGAGTTTGTAATCCCTATTATAACTCTATTGAATCAATTTTCCAAAAGAAGAATGTATGACATTGTTGGTTCGAACCTATGTAAGATTCTTGAGTCGTTATTTCGTTCTTTCGTACTTTTACATTGTTGTTCTACATTCCACTACAGTTTCTAGTATTCTTCTTTCATTCTTAGGGTGATAGTTTTCACCACAAACTGGTTTCAGAGCCAAGTTAGGCTAAGGCGGTCGTGGTTCAATTTCTTTTAAGTGAGTTTTTTTCTTCATTTAGTCAATTATTTTGAAGATTTGAGATGGGTTCGACTTCTAGGGTTGATATTAAGAAGTTCGATAGGACGAAAGACTTTGGGTTGTGAAAGATGAAGGCACACTTAGACAACATGGGAGTTGCTAAAGCACTCAAGGGGGAATCATAATTACCGGTCTCGATGGACACGAAGAAAAAAGATGGAGGTGTTGGAAAGGGCCTATAACACCTTAATTTATTAGTCTTAGTGATAAGGTGTTGTGAGAGGTTGTTAGTGTCACAATGGAAACATAAGTGTGGCTTCAGTTGGAGTCTTTGTATATGACTAAGACACTATTGTCTCAAATCTACATCAAATAGAGATTCTTCAAGTTTAGAATGGCTTAGTGGAAGAACTTGTAGACGCATTTCGACAATTATGTCAAGATTCTCCTTGATTTAGAAAACATTAGGTATAAATACAATAATGAGGATAAGGCGTAGATTCTTTTGATTCTTTAACAAAGTCGTATGAGACGTTCGTAGACATACTCAAGCATGAGAGGGAGGAGCTTACCCTCGATGATGTGATGAGTGCATTGAGATTGAAGGACTAAAAGAAGAAGAATGAAGAGAGAAATGTAAGTGTTGATGGACTATTGGTTCGAGGGAGAATCGAGAGGAGAGACAATAAAAGCAAGAAGAAGAAGCGTTCGAAATATCTTAGAAGAAATCTACTAATTGTTATAATTGTGAAAAAGTGGGTACTTTAAGCGAGATTGTCTGGATTTGAGTAACGACGGGAAGAGGAGCGGAGAAGTGGCGGTTGTTAAAATGGTCAAGAATGGGTACAAAACAGTGGACGCTCTCTTTGTCTCCACTAATTAGTCCAATAAGCGTTGGATTATGAATTACGGGTGTTCGTTCCATATGACACCTAACGAGAGTTGATTCGAGACCTATGATAAGACTTTAGTGGGTGATGTTTTGTTAGGTAGACTTGAGGGTGATGGGGATCGGAATAGTGCATTTGAATATGTATGATGTTATCGATAAGATACTAACGGATATACAACACGTCCCAAGCCTTTGAAGGAATTTAATCTCTCTCGGATCACTAGACCAACCTAGTTTTGCATGGAAGGGTGAAAAACGTATTAAGGGTCACAAAAGAGGTCATTAGTGGTAATGAGAGGTGTGTGACAAAAGAGTCTTTACATCTTTCAAGGCAGTGGTAGAACCTCGACATGTATCGCCCACGAGTCTATGGAATAAGAGATTGATGCACGTGAGTAAGAGGGTTTGAAGGAGTTGAGTAAGGGAGACTATTTTGGCAAGGAGAAACTAGATGATTTGGAATTTTGCGAGAACTGTATATATGGTAAAGCTACTAGGGTGAATTTTGGGTGGTCGGTTGAGGTGACTCGGGAGACGTTCAGTTATGTTTACTCAGACTTTTGGGGGTCGTTAAGGACTACAACTCTAAGTGGAGGTCAATACTTTATCACCTTCATTGATGATTGTTCATGCAAGGTTTCTGTATACATCTTGAAGCACAAACATGAATAATTTCCTAAGTTCAAGGAGTGGATGAAGATGGTAAAGACTCAGACCGGGAAGAAGGTTAAAAAGATCCGAATAGATAACGGGTTGGAGTACCTAGATAAGGAGTTCAATTAGTTTATTAAGGAAGAAAGGATGGTTCATCACAAAACCTTCTGACAAATAGCGCAGTAGAATGGCTTGGCAGAGCTAATGAACATAATGTTACTTGAGCTTGTACGATGGATGTTGTTTGAGGCCAGTCTACCAAAGAAGTTTTGAGGTGAGGCGGTTAACACTATGATAGAAAAATTAAGTAAGTTAATTTTTGGAACCGGCCAGACGAACTAAACAGTTGTTAACTTTCATGTGCAGATACAGATCAAAATCGTATGAACCGGTTGGGGCATCATAAACCGGTTGCTGTTATAATTCAAAGAAACCTGCTCCAAGTGATCAAGTAAAAGATCAGAGGAACCGGTTTTCACTCTTTCAAGCGACCGGTCAGCAAAGACAAAAGTTCACTTACCAGCCGGATCACACTGCACAAGAGACAAAACCTGAAAATTCAAACTTTAAGAGTGACGTAACATGACGAAACAGACGTGTCTTGAAAGAATAAAAGAAGATCAGATCCGATCGGAAGCATGCGAGGAAAGTAATGATGCTTTATTGATCTGAAGTTGACAACCTGAGGTGCATGTTCAACACGTGTCCAAATAAGAAAACCGATTATGTCATCTTACACTTAGAGCTGCCTGCATGACTGCAAAGTGTTGAGGAAGGTGAAGCGTGCAAGCAACCTCTCTGCACCGGCGTGATAATGATCAACCAATCCAGAGGAGAGAGAAGAAAGTAACCGTTGGCTCTTCTCAGCTATAAAAGGAAGATGAAACGTCTTCATTTAATACAAGTGACAGATTACGAAAAACGAATCATAAAAGCAATAAGTTAGAGAGATAAACTGTTACAAATCTTCAAACCGGTGTGTCCAAAACCAGAAGCCTTCTGTATTGTATTGTGTTGAGTTATTGTATTACATCAAAGAGTGAGTTGGTGTAACCGGCGAGTAGCGAAGTTGGGCTCGACCGGCAGTGTTGTTGTAACTATAAAAGTTAGTGGAGATCCTTCTCATAATCTGAGAAGAAGGGGTGACGTAGGAGGGTTTGCTCCGAACATCCATAAAAAATCTTTGTCTCGTGTTCTTTCCTTTGTTTTCATTACTTACTTACTTAACCTAATCTCAAACCAATCGTACTCCGAAAACCGGTCACTCATATCCATAAAACCGACTCCTTCTAAAACATCATCTAAAGTCGCATACGTTGCTTCAACCTGAAACAGACATTTCCGCCCTTGAACCCGGTTCAAGAGTCTGTAACAGTTTGTGTAGTGCTGAGAACGGTTATAGTCTCTAACCGGACTATCATCAATGTGTTGTGTGTGTTGTAAGAGGCCACCCTTCTTGAAACCGGAAACACCCCGGTCCTCCAAGGGGTCCCCGATCCTAACAAGTGGTATTAGAGCCAGGTTCTTAGCACTCAAGCAACCGAAGAAGATGAGAAGCATGACCCACAGTGACAAACCACCAATGCTAAACAGCGAAGCGTTTAGCAGTTGGAAGAAACAGATGTATCTACATCTGATTACATTAGATGGTGAGATGAGCCGAGTCCTGAAGAGGGACCGATCAAGATCAACAAAGAGGCAGACCTATGGACGAATGAAGATCGAAGACGGAGTAACCTGGACAACCATTGCATGAGGCACATCTACAAGGCTATAGATGATAACACTTTGAACAAAATATCAGAGTGTGAAAATGCAAAGGAAGCCTGGGAAACGATCATTCAGATCCATGAGGAAAACGAAAGAACTAAGGAGAACAAAATCTTGGTGGCTACACAAAAATATGAAAACATCAGGATGAAACCGGGGGAAAACATGAAGGAATTCAGTAACCGGTTCACCAGTGTAGTCAACGAGCTTCAAACACTCGGAAAGAAGTATGACAACCGAGAAGTAATCATCAAGGCCTTAAGATCTCTGCCAAGCACTTGGGATATAAAGACCATGGTGATGAGGGAATCAAGCACCCTTGGGCAGATGAAGCTGCATGATGTGTTCGAGGATCTAAAAGCCTACGAGTTCGAGATCAAGTCTCGGATCGAAGACGAAGCATCCACATCAACCGCAACCAGAGCTTTGGTTACATCGGTGGAACCGGCGGTCCAAGTATCAACCGTTCCGGCTCCAGTCAAAAACACCGATCAGATCACTGAAGATGTGATGGCGATGCTAGCTCAGAAATTCGGGAAATTCATGAAGAAGAGCCAGCCACCATCTAACAATGATTTTAATTATAACTATGTAGATAAATCAAATAAAAGATGCTATAATTGTGACGGTTTTGGACATTTCAGGTCAGAATGTAGAAAACCAAGAAGAGACGATAGAAAACCGGAAGGAAACTATCAAGGGAACAACTATCAAGGCAACCAGTACCAAGGAAACAACTACCGGAGAAATGACAACCAACGAAACGACTACCGGAGAAACGATGATCAGCATGCAGACGAAGGAAAGGAGATTCAGAAGGCGCTCATTGCATCCGACGACGGAAGTGAGTGGGCATACTCCGACAATGAAGACGGTGAAGTGAGAGTAACCTACTTCATGGCAAACGACGAAGAGGTATTTGACTTCTCTTCTGACGAGTTTACCAAAGAAGATTTGATTTCTGCACTCAACGAAATGGTTGCTGAGTTCAGAAACATATCTGCGTACATACCGGCTCCGCTCGTATCTAAAACCGAACAATTAAATAAAGTATATGATAAAACATGTGAAACCGAAATATATGAACCGGATGAACTATTCTCCGATAATGAGAAAACAGTTCAACCGGTAACCGAAACCGATGAACGAGCAATGTACGTCACGGCTGCGTGGGAGAGATCACGTCAAGCTGTAAGACAAATGTGTAACTATAAAAGACACCCTAAGTGTAGGTATGGTATCGGTTACGAACCAAACAAACAAAACGAATCAAAACAATCTAACGGGATGAAACTCACGAAAAATAATCTTCCGTTTATAAAATTTGTCAAGAGTTCACAAACAGAAAAAGACTTAAAACCGGAATAAACACTTAAGTATGTAAGTCCTACCGAATCAGAAAAATGTCTTCATCCTGAGAGAAGGAAAGACAACCGGAAACTAAATAAACCAAATAAAACTCGACCTCAAAGAAATTCATCACAACATAAGGCATTCTTGAGCAACAGTCAAGAAGTTAAGCCAAATATTATAAAAACAGATACCGAGAAAGTGATCCGACTTATCCAAGTTTGGATCCCAAAGGGACTAATTAACCATGGACCCAACTAAATGTGGGTACCAAAAAGGTGTAAATAATTGTTTGTTGCAGGTTAGGAGGAGCAACTAGCTAAAGAATTCAGAATGGTACCTGGACAGCGGATGTTCAAGGCATATGACCGGAAACAAAGAGCTACTAACCGACATCAAGTACGAAACCGGAGCAATCATCACATTCGGGGACAACTCGAAAGGTAAAACCGTGGGCAAGGGTAAGATTGTCCATGGTAATCTATCCATAAGCAATGTATTATTGGTAGAAGAACTGCGTTTTAACTTGTTAAGCATAAGTCAAATGTGCGATGTGGGTTACAAAGTTGAATTTCATAAAAACTCATGTTTAGTTAAAAATCAGGATAATAACATTCTTTTAACCGGTAACCGAATGGGAAATATTTACAAGGTTAACTGGAAAACTGATTTTGAAAAACCTGTGTGTATGATAGCCGAAAATGATCCAAACTGGCTTTGTCATAAAAGGTTAAACCACTTGAACTTCAAAACGATTAACTTCATTTGTTCCAAGGAACTAGTTCACGGTTTTCCAAATGTTAAGTTTTCAAAAGATAAAGTATGTGATGCATGTCAAATGGGCAAACAAGTAAAATCATCGTTCAAAAGTAAAGGAAATTATCAATCTGAACGATGCTTAGAACTTTTGCATATGGATCTGTTTGGTCCGGTTAAAGTAACTAGTTTAGGAGGCATGCATTATACTATGGTAGTTATTGATGATTATTCTAAATTTACTTGGGTTACTTTTCTACCTTCTAAAAGCCAAGCAACTCCAAACCTGATTAAACTGATTTTGAGAATACAAAATGAAAAATCTATACGAGTGAACAAAATCAGAAGTGATAGAGGAACTGAGTTTATAAACAGTAATTTAACTACTTTTCTTGATGACTCCGGTATTAGACACGAGTTGTCTAGTGCCAGAACTCCTCAACAAAACGGCCTGGCTGAGAGAAGAAACCGAACTCTCAAGGAAGCCGCAAGGTCAATGATAGCTGATTCGGGTATTGCTCAAAAGTTTTGGGCTGAAGCTATCAATACCGCATGCTATACACAAAATCGATCTTTAGTAACTAAACGGTTTTCTAAAACTCCTTTTGAAATTTACTTTGATCAAATTCCAAGTGTACGGTATTTTCGAATTTTTGGTAGCAAATGTTTTGTTCACAATAACGGCAAGAATTACTTGACCGCTTTTGATGCTAAATCCGATGAGGGAATAATGTTGGGATATTCAGCTGTGAGTAAAACCTACAGAATATACAATACTAGGACTTTAACAGTTGAAGAAACTGCACACGTTGTTTTCGATGAATCGGTTGAACGAAACACTGCATTACCCTTCGACCTTCACAACAGAATGGAAAATTTTAATATCTATTCTGATGATGAAGACGAGGTTCCGGTTTTTAGACGATTTGTCAAGGACCAAGCGGTTGATGCTGAAACTCGGCCTGATCAAGCTGCTTTACCGCAGAAAGTTGACGCTTCAGTTTCTACTAAAGAAATCGGTCGGTCTGACTCTGTTCAACCTACCGATCAGTCTAACCTTGATCAGCCAACCGAAAGCTTAATAGACACGTCTCGGATTAACCTCAGAAGGAACAAAAATCATCCTCTTGAACTAGTAATAGGTAACATATCCTCACCCGTCCGAACTAGGCAACAAAATTTGGATCACTATGAAAACTCAACTTTCATATCACAAATTGAGCCGAAAAAGGTGGATGAAGCATTGTCAGATCCAGATTGGATCTTAGCAATGCAAGAGGAATTAAACGAGTTTGAGAGAAATAAACTCTAGTACCTAGTCCCTAGACCGAAAAACAAACCGGTTATAGGAACACGATGGGTATTCAGAAATAAACTCAATGAAGACGGTTTAGTTACGAGGAACAAAGCCCGGTTAGTGGCTCAAGGCTATAAACAGGAAGAAGGCATTGATTTTGAATAATCATTTTCCCCTGTAGCTAGACTTGAGGCCATTAGAATATTTTTAGCATATGCAGATTTAAAAAATTTCAAAGTTTTTCAAATGGATGTTAAGAGTGCTTTTCTAAACGGTAAAGTAAATGAAGAGCTTTACGGTTTCAAAAATCCAGAACATGAAAATCATGTTTACCCGCTGAACAAAGCCCTTTATGGTTTGAAACAGGCTCCAAGAGCTTGGTATGATACATTGACGCAATTTTTGTTTACTCACAAATTCACAATAGGTTCGGTAGACAAAACACTTTTCAAATTTGAAAGAAAGGAACAAATACTACTTGTTCAGATTTATGTTGATGATATCATATTCGGATCAACCGATCCAAAGTTATGTGACAAGTTTTCAAAAATGATGACTGATAGATTTCAAATGAGTATGATGGGAGAATTGAGTTTCTTTCTAGGACTTCAGGTTAAGCAGATTGAAGCCGGAACCTTCATAAGCCAACCGAAGTATACAACCGAACTGCTGAAGAAATTTGGAATGGATACATGCGCGGAAGCGGCTACGCCAATGAGTCCTTCCGTAAAGCTGGACAAAGATGATGATGGTCAAGCCGTTGACATCACAGCATATCGAGGAATGATCGGGTCACTGCTATATCTAACAGCTAGCCGACCTGACATTCTGTTTGCGGTTGGAGTATGCGGAAGATTCCAAGAAAATCCAAAGCAATCTCATTATACGGCAGCCAGAAGAATCCTAAAATATCTGAAGGGAACTCAAGAAGTGGGACTTTGGTACCCAAAAGACTCGAGCTTCAACCTCATAAGCTACTCAGATGCAGATTACGCAGGATGCAAGATCGATAGAAAGAGCACAAGTGGAACCTGTCAGTTCTTAGGTGACCGGTTAGTCACTTGGAGCAGCAAGAAACAAACATCTGTTGCAACATCAACCGCAGAGGAAGAGTACATAGCGGCTGGAAGCTTCTGTGCACAACTTCTCTAGATCCAACAGCAACTAAGGGACTCGGGATAGAAGCCAAGGAATCTCCAATCTTCTGTGACAACACCAGCGCTATAGCGATTACATACAATCCGGTGTTACACTCAAGAACAAAGCATATCGATATAAGACACCATTTCATCCGAGAGCACGTTCAGGAGAAACACATCCGGCTGGAATATGTCTCGACCGAGCAACAAGTAGCGGATATATTCACAAAACCGCTACAGGAAGCTAAGTTCTCTCACTTCCGAAATATTTTGGGACTTACTAATCTAAATCAACTCATATCATGATTATGCATGTATAAAACCAGGATATGTGTTCAGGGAGAATCTCGCTTCTCAAACCATATTCAAATAGGCCATTGATAAATCAAAAATGCTAACCGAGAGGAAGTCTCCGGTTATGCCCGATTACTTCATAAACTTCAAATCACATGTATATTTACTATACGGTTGAAATAACCAGGTTGAAGTGGATATAATAAATCCAAAGTTGAACAAATGTTGACATAAATCAACTTTTCTTCACAATCGGAGCAAATATCCTACTAAAACCGGTCATGGAAAACCGCTTAGTACAAATGCATTCTGGTCTGATAGAATGAACTCCTCCGGTTAACCTGGGATGACTGACTGAGTTTTCATGCATATTTTGAAAAATGAAGCCTGTAATAAATAAAAACAGTTTACCACGATCAAGATGACGACATGTGTCCATCATCAAGAGAGGGAGACTCACATCTTGTCAATAGATATTTGTCATCATTAATATCTTGGTAATAATTTGTTTCTACCTTTGAAATAAACATTATTTACTTCAACAAGTTAAAGCCTATTAAATAACTGATGACATCATCAAGCATGCTTAAGCCTATTAGTCTAGCCGAACCCCTGGCTATATAAACCACCCTTAAACCTTCACAAATCTGCACAAGATTACTATTCACAAGTATCATTCTTGAGATTAACCTTCTCTCTCAAGAACATGAACTTCAACTCTCTAGCAAAGAAGATTCTATTGGCAGATTTTAATTCAATCTACCAATATGAAGATCACGAAGTTAAAGAAATGTTCTTAGCCGTAGAAAGAAACGGGCTAAGAAGCTTCCTTGAGAACAGATTCATTCTCGACTACCTAGTAGTCGAAGAATTCTTCCAGACCAGAAAGGAAGTGCATCGAGACATAATCGTTGCACAAGTCTACGGTCAGAAATTCTTATTCAGCGAGACGGATTTCGCTGTATACTGCGGTTTGCCCACTGAAGGGGTAACCGACCTAACATACTCCCCGGTGACCATGGAAGAGATGTGTCGCCGGTTCTCAGGATCTGACATCCCGGTTAGACCCTAGGGTGCTAAAAGCCAACTCTCTCATAAGTACCAGCTTCTCTGTGAGATCCTGGGAAAGTCCATTTTGGGTAGAGAGAAAAGCTACTACTACACCCAAAGGCTTTTCGAGATGATGATCGCTGTAACGGTTGGGACACCGGTTAACTGGTCCTGGATCATCTTTAGCAACCTGAAGAAGATGCTCCTCTCCAACAAAACCGGCTACGCTCCTCAGCTGAGCGGTTTTTGTGCAAGTCTGGACATCCACTCCGGACCATTCGTAACCCTCCATCCAAGACATGTGCTCACCAAGGAGAGAGTACAAGAGTTGATCGACCGGTGGGAAGTAGTGAAGTCTAGAAGAGATCAAGCGGCTGAGTCATCTAACGTCTAGCCTGTCCTTTCCTTTTGTCTTATTTCATTTTCTTTTCCAAAACCGGTAATTTTGCTGTACTACCGGTTTTGTACCTCAATCAATGAAGCAGATTTCCTTCCTCTTTTAATCCAAAATCCAAAAATCATAAATGATCGAACATTTAATGTGACGTATCAAATCAAAACGAATCACTCTTGGAAACAGGAATCGTCATTCTCAAAAAGCATGCCTGACTTGATTAGACAAGACATGTCTTTATTCTCTTGAAAAATCACAAAGTCATTAATGACCAGACATAAACGGCTAGATTTTTCAAATATCCTCATTAAATGCTCTCAACCGTTCCAAGCTATAAAAGGAGACTCAACCCTCCATTCTCAAAACACGCTTCCTGCTTTCCTTCTCTCTAGAGCTTGAAAAATCACAAAAATCTCCTCAACCTCTCTCACACTCCTCCTCATAATGTCGGCCGAACTCAGAAATACCCTTATCGTCGACTTCGAAGACGTCAAAAACAGTGCATATTATGAATGCATTTTTCAACATATCATCGAATCGGGACTTCAAGGTTTTCTCAAAGGTTCAGACACTATCCTCGTGGAGGAGGTGTTTGAATTTTTTAACAATGGTCATGTTCTAGATGATGGCAGCATTCGCACCATCATCGACGACCAATTTCTTCGGTTTACTGAAGAGGAATTCGCCAACTTCTTTCACCTTCCAACCGAAGGTTTTTCAAGACTTCCCGATGCCATTCCTGCCGGCTAAGGAAGACTTCTTCCAGATCTTCTCTTCTTCCAACGCTCCGATCAAGGACTTTGGGAAGAAAGAGACATTTGCTCCTCACTACCAAGTCCTGCATGACTTGGTCCAAAGGTCTATCATGGGCCGAATGCCTAACCAGAACTACAACCGGGAGGCTTTCGACATCATGATAGCCATCATCCGCAACTCGTCGATCAACTGGGCAACCTACCTCTTCAACAAACTGAAGCAGCTCATGACCGCTGCAAGGGGAAGGACCAGTTTCGCCCCCCAAATCACCCGGTTTCTGATGTCTAAGCGCCGTCACCTTGGAACCGGTGTTCCGATCGGACCGTCCAATACTATCACCATGTCCATGATGCAAAGATGGATATCGAGGATTGAGGAACGGACACCTGAAAACACCGTGGAAAAATGGTACGAAAGAATGGTGGAAGGGGAATGGTTCAAAGAAGACTAAGTTATCTGTCTTTCCTTTCCGGTTTTTTTTGGTCATTTTGTTGTAAGACCAAAACCGCTCAATGTTCACTCTTATTACTTATGAAATATCGAATTTTAAAAGTCTCCGGTTTTCATTCATATCTTTCCTTTCGGTTTTTAAATTTATACACAAAAACTTAATGTCAACCTAAAACTTCCGGTTAACAAGTCTTCAAGTAAAACCGGAACTTCGAGCAAAACGAAAATTTGAAACTTTACCGCCCACGGTTTTACCTCCCAAAATTTACCGTCCATGGGTTTTCCGCATTTACCGCCGAAAGTTACTGTAGTAACTTTTGGAGGGAAAGTTGGCGCCAAAACATCATCAAGTGACGGTTCGTCTTCCAACCGTTTGGAACCGCCATCTATATAAGATCAAATCAGCCCATTCGACACATGCGCTTTCTCTCTCTAAAATTTCCAGATCTTCAAAGGCTTTCTTATCTCCGATCATCATCGTTCTTCATCTTCTCTTTTCAAAACTATCATGGATCTAGGCAAAGCTCCCTTCCAATGGATGTTGCAGGTAGATTTCGCAAATATTGACGAACACGCCGATGATAAAAACAAGGTTGTTCTTCAATCTTTAAGAGATTCTGGGTTGGAGGAGTTTCTATCTGGTCCGTTCACTGTTTATCCGGCGGCGGTGACGGAGTTTCTGGTGACGGCGACGCTCACAAAGAGGAAGGTCTCCGCTACAGTCAACAGGAAGGACGTTCTGATCACCGAAGAGTTATTTGTTGAAGCTCTCGGTTTGCCCAACACCGGTCTGGATCTAAAGATTGACCTAACCGCTGCAGAATCAAACGCTGTCCGGTTGGTGGTTTCATTTTCAGATCAGGATCTGGTGATTCACTCTAGCCGGAAGAACAAGCTAAAACCGGAGTTCAGGTGGCTGCTGAACATCAACGCCCGTTCACTTCAGGGAAGAGGAGGTAACTTCGATAACCTGACGAAACTCAAACTGAAAATGTTGATGGCCATTGTCCGCGGTGACAAGGTGGATTGGGATATGTTATCTTCGAAGAATTCTGTGGAATGGTGATTAAGAAGGATGGCCGGATTCAGGCCTTCGCAATGCAGATTGTGAAAATTCTCAAGTTTCTCAAGTTCGATCTCGGCGAAGGTGAACCGCTCCCTCTCAACAATATTCTCAACTCATAGTCGGTGATTGAGAAACCCGATAAAGCGGTCAAGCCGAAAACTTCCAGAACAAAGTCGTCCAAGGGGACCAGTTCTTCCGCTCCGGCTAAAGAAATCTCAAAACAGAAGAAACCGAAGAGAAAGGCGGTTGAAGCCGAAACTGCACAAGAAGCTAAGGGGAGGAAGAAGTCAACTGCAAGGAAGAGTTCCAACAAACCGGCGGACTCCGAGAAAACCCTTTCCTCGGATAATCCACCAGAAAGAACCAGAGACATCTTCAAACTCATCCCCATCAATACTGTTCACCCCACTCCCGTTCCATCTAACTCACCAAGGCAAACCGAACCCTCGGGGAGCCACAAAACCGAATCAGCGTCCAAGGAGGAAGCAGAGGTTAGTATTCACTCTGAAACCTCCAAGTCTCCAAGCAAACGAATCGAAGAGGTAATGGCCGACGTAGGCTTAAATACCTCTGAAGCTATCGAGAACGTTGTTCAAGACATTGCGAGGGAAACCGAAGACGATGTGTCAAGTCGTCGTAAATCAATTGATCAGGTTGAGATACCCGATCAGAGTGAAGTTCAACCGGTCGAAGAAACCGCCAAAACCGCAGACATCACACCTCCGGCTCAGGAGGGTAATTTTGAAGAACAAGAACCATCCGGTTTCGCAGGGGACAATTCAGTCCCAGATGACACAGCAAACCAATCGGCTCAAGATGGGCCATCTGACTCAGCACTCATACCTGAAGGGTCTGTTCAGGTCAACAAAGGCAAAGAGGTCCTTGTTGAAGATTCAGCGGAAGGTACTCTGCAAACCGGCCCTCAACCAGAAGTCATAACCAGGGACGAGGTCCCTTTTACCGCAAAAGAAGAAGATGAAGTTTTCGAGGATTTTCTCAAGGACATGAACAAGGGTGCAAGTGATGCGATAGCCCCATACCTCATGTGGGTAAAACTCCGGTGTGAAACAAAGATATCCGATATGGCTCTAGGATTGAGCGGCAACAAGCATTGGGATAGACTCATCAGGCTGGAAGAAATGGCCCTCAAGTTAGCTCACACCGATCTTATCCAACCCGCCTTCAGTAAGACCGCGGTCATTCTTGAATATGCTCGGTTACAAGTAGTGGAGGATGCATTTAAAGAAACTGAAGGAAGAACGCTAACTCCGATCGAAATGAAAATGACAGAACGGTTCCAGACGGTGCGAGAAAAGCTCGTACAAAGCCTCGACAATCATGATGCACAATGGAGAAAAGGCTGCCAAAACCAACTCAATAATCCCGAAATACATCAAAGTAAGCCATTCTATGTGGTCGGTGAGTCATCTGGAACAGCGGAGAACCTGGAACAAGACCCCTCTGAAACTGCTAAGGCTCCGGATATCGATCAAATGAAGCAAGCGGTGGTTGATACAATTGATTCATGCCTTGGAAGTTATAAAACCGTAACCGATGAGAGGATTGCAACGGCTGAAGCTAATCTGTCAAACATTATACGGGGATCTGTACAAACCGAAATAGCAAACACCGTTCAAACATCCATCAAGTCCATGATAGATGAGGCTGTGCAGACATCCGTCAAATCCTTGATCGCAGAGTCCATCCAAACCGCAACCGCTCCACTGTTAGATATGCTGCAGGCAATGGCCTTTCAAATTGGGGAGATGTCCAAACTCCAAGTCAGCAAGACTCAAGAGGAAATCGAGTCCGATGCTGAAACCGCTAAGAGGCTGCAAGACGAAGAAAGGGAAAGGGAACGGTTGCAGAAAGAACTTGAGGACAAAGATTATGAGCTTGCCCAGAAATGCAACGAGGAAGAACAGGCAGGTATCCAGGAACCTACACCGGTTGAACCATCTCATTCCATGAACACAAGAAACAAGAAGAAACGAAGGGCGGTTGTGAAAGTAATTCAGCGGGCAGAACAAAGCAGCCAAAGAAAAACAATGGAACCGGTCGGGCTGAATGTGCAACCTCTTGATGAAGAAGAAGAGGAGGATATTGAAGTACTTAACCGGCGCAAGAAGAGAATCATTGAAAGTTCAACCGCAAATCCAAGCTTCAGACCAATTGTTGCTCCACCGCTTCCTTCACCAAAACCAGTCTGTGCCGGTTTTGGGTTCAGCAAAAAGACTCCCGGTCTCTCAAGTGTATGGGCCGGAATGTTGATTGACGCTGAAAGACGCGACAGGGAGTGGAAAGCAAGGGAAGAGGAAGAAAGAAGACGACTTGAAAAATAACTGAAAAAAGATCTTCACAAGGGGGGACCATCCAAGCCTTAGTCTTTTTCTTTCTTTCAAAACAATTTACGTTTAACTATGTTTCAGAACTTGGTTATTTTATCATATTTCTCTCTGTTTGTTTCCACACACTTTGTTTTGAAAAATCAAACACATGTTTTTGAAACATTTTCTCCAAACAGAACATACTCAAACTGCTAAATTAATTTTCAAACCGGCCACACATTACAAGTTTTGAATATTTATTCTAAATAATCAAAAAGGGAGAAATTGATAGAAAAAATAAGTAAGTTAATTTTCAAACCGGCCACACATTAAAAGTTTTGAATATTTATTCTAAATAATCAAAAAGGGAGAAATTGATAGAAAAATTAAGTAAGTTAATTTTTGGAACCGGCCAGACGAACTAAACAGTTGTTAACTTTCATGTGCAGATACAGATCAAAATCGTATGAACCGGTTAGGGCATCATAAACCGGTTGCTGTTATACTTCAAAGAAACCTACTCCAAGTGATCAAGTAAAAGATCAGAGGAACCGGTTTTCACTCTTTCAAGCGACCGGTCAGCAAAGACAAAAGTTCACTTACCAGCCGGATCATACTGCACAAGAGACAAAACCTGAAAATTCAAACTTCAAGAGTGACGTAACATGACGAAACAGACGTGTCTTGAAAGAATAAAAGAAGATCAGATCTGATTGGAAGCATGCGAGGAAAGCAATGATGCTTTATTGATCTGAAGTTGACAACCTGAGGTGCATGTTCAACATGTGTCCAAATAAGAAAACCGATTATGTCATCTTACACTCAGAGCTGCCTGCATGACTGCCAAGTGTTGAGGAAGGTGAAGCGTGCAAGCAACCTCTCTACACCGGCGTGATAATGATCAACCAATCTAGAGGAGAGAGAAGAAAGTAACCGTTGGCTCTTCTCAGCTATAAAAGGAAGATGAAACGTCTTCATTTAATACAAGTGACAGATTACGAAAAACGAATCATAAAAGCAATAAGTTAGAGAGATAAACTGTTACAAATCTTCAAACCGGTGTGTCTAAAACCGGAAGCCTTCTGTATTGTATTGTGTTGAGTTATTGTATTACATCAAAGAGTGAGTTGGTGTAACCGGCGAGTAGCGAAGTTGGGCTCGACCGGCAGTGTTGTTGTAACTATAAAAGTTAGTGGAGATCCTTCTCATAACTTGAGAAGAAGGGGTGACGTAGGAGGGTTTGCTCCGAACATCCATAAAAAATCTTTGTCTCGTGTTCTTTCCTTTGCTTTCATTACTTACTTACTTAACCTAATCTCAAACCAATCGTACTCCGAAAACCGGTCACTCATATCCATAAAACCGACTCCTTCTAAAACATCATCTAAAATCGCATACGTTGCTTCAACCTGAAACAGACATTTCCGCCCTTGAACCCGGTTCAAGAGTCTGTAACAGTTTGTGTAGTGCTGAGAACGGTTATAGTCTCTAACCGGACTATCACCAAAGTGTTGTGTGTGTTGTAAGAGGCCACCCTTCTTGAAACCGGAAACACCCCGGTCCTCCAAGGGCGTCCCCGATCCTAACACACTACGACTTATTTTATCAATCATTGTCCATCGATGGAATTAGAATGCAAGACACTAGAAGAAGTTTGGAATAACATTCCTCCAAAACTCGATAATTTGGAAGTATTTAGGTGTGTGGCTTATATGCACCAATGGGATGGAAAGCTTGATATGAGAGCGAAGAAGTGTATGTTCATTAGATACCCTAAAGGAGTAAACGGTTGGAAACTGTTTTACATGGACGGGGAGAAGACCAAACACATCATTAGCCATGACGTGGTCTTTGAGGAAACTAAGTCCAATTATGTAGCAACACAGTTGCTCGAAACAAGCGAAGTCGCTAAAGAGATGACCAAATTTGAGGTAGAGTTCCTAGGAGATATTACTAAAGAATCAGTAGCCATGGGGAGGCTAGTGAAGAGGATGAAATAGATGGTCGAGTAGAGAAGGAAAGTACGGATCCAGAAGAGAACTTTTGCTCCTACTAGTTAGCGCGAGATAGAGACCACAGGCCAATCCAAACTATAGAGAGATTTAGATACTCCGATTTGGCGTCCTTTGCATTCTTTATGGTAGATGAGTTTGAAATAATCCCCAAGATAATGGCATTTGTGCTTTGAGGAGTTTATGGTTCGCAATGATTTCGTGATGAACAATTTCAATAGTTGTGTCTATGTCAAGTGGGTTGATGGTTATATGGTCTTCCTATTATTATATGTGGATGATATATTAATCGCGTCGAGAAACAAGGAAAATATTCGCAAGGTCAAGAGTTTTCTAGGGAGTGAGTTCGAGATGAAGGATATGGAACATGCAAAGAAAATTTCGGGGATGGTGATTGAGCCGAATCGGCAGAAAGTCTTTATTTTCGTGTCTCAAAGCGATTAATTCCGAAAAGTGGTCGCCAAGTTCATGATGTCTAACGCTAAGGCGGTTCAATCGCCATTAGCTATTCATTTCAAGCTCTCCTCAAAGATATTACTAAGTACATGGGAGGAAAATGTTAAAATAGAAAACACCCCATATGCGAGTGTCGTTAGGAGACTAATGTATGCCATGGTATGTACGTGACCCAATCTTGCTCACGCGGTCAGTCTTTTTAGACGCTTTATGGAAAAGTCGGAGAAAGAACATTATGAGGTGACAAAGTGGGTTCTTCGTTACGTTGGGGATCTTTATATGTCGTTCTTTATTTTAAACGGGCAGGTGTAGGTGATAATAAGTTGAGAGGATATGTTGATGTTAATTTTACAAGTGACTTGGACAAGAGAAGGTCCGTAACGGGATATGTGCTTACCCTATTTGGATGTTCGGTATGTTGGAAGGCACTATTAAAATCTGTAGTTTTCCTTCAATAACGGAGGTCGGTATATCGTTGTGATGGAGGGCGTCAAGGAGGAACTATAGTTGAAGAGTCTCTTGGGTGAATTTTGAGTGAAGCACGATAAAGTGGAATTGTTTTGTGATAACCAAAGGGTCATACACTTGTCTAAGAACTCGATGTTTTACGAGCGCATAAAGAACATTGACATTCGACTTTACTACATTCGAGATGTCATAGTGAGTGAAGCGATAGTTGTGGAGAAGGTTCACACTAATGAAAATCTCGTAGATATGACCACAAAGGTGGTGACGGGAATCAAGTTTTGGAAATGTTGCAACCTGATTTACGTCACAAAGGTTGGAACGTAATCGGAGAAGTAGGAGGATCAATTGTAGGGTGTTCTTGGTGATAAAGCTCATTCGTTTTACAATAGACATAGACGCAAGGTGAAGAATTTGTGAAATTTGGCCTAGATTTTGAGGCCCAATTTGGTGTGCCTCAACGTTAGGTACAAAAATGGGAATGAAGATATGTGCGATTATTTGTTGGATTCAAAATGCATGAAATCACAGAATGGTGAAGATGTCAATCAAATCGTATTATTATGGAAATGTCAACTAAATCACCACGAGATCATATCATGATGGAGATGTCAAATATATCACATGATCTTTACCCTAATTATAAATTCTAAAAGTCTATATATATATACATTATAAACGAGAAGAGTGTGAGACTAAAACCTAGAACAAATAGAGAGAGTTAGAGTTTGTAATCCCTATTATAACTCTATTGAATCGATTCTCCAAAAGCAGAACGCATGACATTGTTGGTCCGAATCTGGGTAAGATTCTTGTGTCGTTATTTCGTTTTTTCTTCTTTTACGCTATTGTTCTGAATTCCACTACGATTCCTATTATTCCGTTTTCGATCTTAGGGCGATAGTTTTCACCCACATATTTTCTTATAAAATCTTATATCACAAGGGTCCATAGCTCACCAGTAAATCACTTTTGTACAAATCCGGTTGAGCAAGTGATGGATATCAATGACACATATAGGAGAATGAAATTAAAAAAAAAATAAGATATAGATAAACAACTAAAAATAATAAGCTAAATACATAGAGTAAAATGTATCTGGAGTCAAAGATACAGATAAGTTGGCAACAAACCCATGTTTGTAGGATCATAATAAGTAAACATAATAATAAAGATGTTTTATGACTCACAAAAGCCGTCAAAGGCCAGAAATAGACCAAAGAAGAAGTGAAATGTGCTAATTAATTCTTCACAATCTGATAAGTGTGTCCGTAGAGTTAAAGGCTTGTTTGTTTGCCCTGTTATTTCTAAGAAAAAAAATGAAAAAAAAGAGAAATTGAGTGTCTTCTGACCGTCCCATGTTATAGGGGAGTGCAATTAACAATAAAGGGAATATTTGTACTCTCTAATTGAGCACAAAAATCTTGGGAGTCAAACAGTCACAAAAAATAGCTGTCATTTTAAAATGGAGGGCAAAAATTGAATCTAAAACATCCCAATTGGATCTGTACCAAAAAATATATGTATTTCTCACAAAGTTTTTATTAGTGGGACTAATTCATGTTTCCAGTACTCTACCCTACCCGAGTATATTCACTCAAATAAATCATTATTTAATAGTCACAAATATATAAAGAAATGACTGGGGGAAAGAAATTTGAGAAGGAGAATTATGTAACGTAATTTGATTCGCTGAAAAAATAATTGTGATCGATTTTTTAAAAAAAAGACTTTTGATCAACTAGTTTGAAAATTCTGGGCACTCTTTAAAAAATTTATTTTTTGAAAACGTGAGGGGAATTAATTTTAATGTTGAAAAAATTTATGTTTTAAAAACGAGGCTTTATAGACAACTCCATATCTTACCTTCCCGTCGAATCTGGGAGAGATTGGGAGTTTTTTAATGGGAAGTATTTCATAGGCCTTTTTTTAACTTTTTTCAGTATTAATTAACCTCACGACTAGAGAGTCGCCACCTAATTTCAAAAATTAGGAATTTAAGAGATGTGAGTTCGGCGTTTGGTTACGTGTGGGAAAGAGTTTCTAAGACGCTATGTCCCACAACGCCCCTAAGGTCTCTACTAATTAATTTTGGCATTTCTTTAAACATTCTTACGCTTTACATTTTAGGATTTTCTATTTTAAGCATTTAATGAGTTTGCATGAGATAAAAAAAATAAGCAAAGATAAAAGAAAACGAGAGCAAATAATTCACACATAAAGTTATCCTAAAAATCAAGACTAGGCAAGTTATTAATCAAAAATTAATTGGCCTAAGTCTAGATTAATTTTTAAGAAACTTTAGTGAATTATTTAAAGGTCTAAAATTTTACTATTTTGGGGTTTTTTTATTTAAATAAAAATAATAATGAAAATAATAAAAAATAATAATAAATAATAAAATAATAATAAATAAAATAAAAAAGTCCTATGTCTAAAGAAAATTCTAAGTCTAAGTTTGGGCTAAGTTCAATTTTAGTTAGGATTTAATTTTAATTTTTTATTTTTAACCTAAGATTAAGCCACAAACCCTTAACTAATAAAAAAAATGTCAACAAAAAAATAAACCTAAATCTAAAATGCAGAAATAAAAAAAATAAAAAAATAAACAAATAAAAAAAATAAAAAAGTTGAAGACTGCAGCAAGCGTCGCCTGAGAAGCGTCAGAAGTCTGATTCAGCAGCAGCTGGAGCAGAGCAAGCGTCGTCTGGAAAGCGCCGAGACCCTGGGAGAAGTGCTGGAAGGCTGAAGAACATGCGTCTCCTTGTAGAATAACTTGCTGTTTTTTGGTTTTTCCACCTAATCCTAGCTAAAAAAAAAATTATTTGGTGATCTAAATGGATCCCAATTAACATGAAACTTTGCAGAAAAATTATAATAATACAATTAAACATTTATATAAATAAAAAAAAAACTTTAGATCTAGTTACTTAAAAGAATAAAAAAAATCAACTATACAAAATAAGGTAAATTTTACATTTTTTTTTTATTTTGGTAGTGTTTTTGAAAACTTATTCTGCTTTTTTATTTATTTATTTACATGTTATTTCTATTCTACTTATTTACATGATTAAGGTACATAAATAAAACCTACACGCCTATCAAAACAATAAATTTAAAGGAAATCATGCATAATATAAAGTACAAAGAAAATAAAAATCAAATGAAAGTAAAATTCAAATTCAAATTTAAATAAACAAAAGAAAGGAAAAAGAGCTTACAAAGGGTTACTCTTTATATCCTTGCAAAAAAATGAAAACCCTAATCAAGAGACTTGTGACTCAACAAATCTAGTTAGTGCTCTTGCTTAGGTTTTTTAGAAAAGTAGGGTCTAATTCGGCAGCCTAATGTGTAAAGAGAGAGAAGAAGGTGAAGATTGAAGGTAAGTCCTTGCTAGGGTGTTAAGAAGGGTATTTATAGGCCAAGCTATGAAACCCTAGGGCCCAAAGGCCCATTTAACAAACTTGACCGTTGGAAAGAAAACTATTTTAAACATTTAGAAATGTTTAAATAATGGAGCAATCTCCACTTGACATGTCACTAAATCAAGTTTTCAATCCAATATCCAATGGGATTTAATCTTTATTTAATAAATGATGTAATACTTGGTCATTTTAATTTTTAATTAAAAATGACCAAGCCTTCATACTTCTCCAACGGCTGAATTATTCTTCCTTTGACAACTTCTTCCTTTATTTTAGCAATCTCTTTTTTCCTTCTTTGACCTAGGATGCTTCTCATTATTGTGTAGACACCGTTATCTTTTTATTTTTGCACGTTATCCCTTTACACACCCTTCATCCTACAAAAAAAGATTTTGTTAAAAACAAAAATAAACAATTTTATTTTTAATTATTCCTATTTATAATATTTATAAGGAACTAATTCTAATTAAATAAATAAAATGCAAACTAACCTATTCAAGAAATCAAATTTCAAAGTTTAATCTAACTAATCTAACAAACAAAATATAACTAACGGAATTTTATAAAAAGCTAATATATATTTTGTAAAATATATCTTTTTTTTTAATTTTTTTTTTATAAATACCCAAGGTAATTAATTAAATAAAACCTTGAATATTCTAAGTATAATAACTTCTCTAAGTGTTGTAACATAGACAAATTACTACCTTAACTTTATTAAGAATCCAAAATCAATTATTTTCAAAAACTCAATTGTTCTAAAAATAATCGTCTTTAATATAAATCGTGCAATGAGTCCGTGAATGAATTCGAGAAAATTTTATAGACTCAGATTTATGAAAAGTATAAACTATAAAATTAGGTGTGAAAAATGAGTGTCTACAGAATGCCCCTCTTGGACAAAATTTGTAGAAAACACTTGGTTTAGAAAAATGCATGTCCAAGCTTGAAAATAGGCACTGCGTTTTGAAAACACCCAATTTATAGTTTATTTTTGGCCTCCTTGAATGAAAAGAGAACAAACCTGACGAATCTCTCGGGAGACCCGTGTAATTTACCCTTCATTCTTCAAAGTCAGTTTATCATCTACTCGTTGACGATTCACATTTGTTTAGAATATGCATCGCTCCTGGTTTATCGATCATGTAGATCGAGCCTGGTGGTTTCGACCATATTTCTACACACCTCGCCTAGTCTTTGGATTGTACATGAGTACACATCTTGACTTAGTTTGCTGATTGTATATTTTTTTTTTAGCGAAATACTATTTAATCACAATTCTACTTAGTGATTATATAGATTTGAGTGTCGCTGGTCAGTTTAGCGAAATACTTTTTAATCACAATTCTAATTAGTGATTATTTAAGTATCGCTGGTCAGTTTAGCGAAATACTTTTTAATCACAATTCTACTTAGTGATTATTATGAATCTAAGTATCGCTGGTCAATTTAGCGAAATACTATTTAATCACAATTCTATTTAGTGATTATATAGATTTAAGTATCGCTGGTCAGTTTAGCGAATACTATTTAATCACAATTCTGCTTAGTGATTATATAGATTTAAGTGCCGCTGGTCAGTTTAGCAAAACACTTTTTAATCACAATTCTGCTTAGTGATTATATAGAATCTAAGTATCGCTGGTCAATTTAGCGAAATACTATTTAATCACAATTCTGCTTAGTGATTATATAAATTTAAGTATTGCTGGTCAGTTTAGCGAATACTATTTAATCACAATTCTGCTTAGTGATTATATAGATTTAAATGTCGCTGGTCAGTTTAGCGAAACACTTTTTAATCACAATTCTGCTTAGTGATTATATGGATTTGAGTATCGCTGGTCAATTTAGCGAAATACTATTTAATCACAATTCTGCTTAGTGATTATATAAATTTAAGTATTGCTGGTCAGTTTAGCGAATACTATTTAATCACAATTCTGCTTAGTGATTATATAGATTTAAGTGCCGCTGGTCAGTTTAGCGAAACACTTTTTAATCACAATTCTGCTTAGTGATTATATGGATTTGAGTATCGCTGGTCAGTTTAGCGAAATACTATTTAATCACAATTCTGCTTAGTGATTATATAGATTTAAGTATTGCTGGTCAGTTTAGCGAATACTATTTAATCACAATTCTGCTTAGTGATTATATAGATTTAAGTGTCGCTGGTCAGTTTAGCGAAACACTTTTTAATCACAATTCTGCTTAGTGATTATATGGATTTGAGTATCGCTGGTCAGTTTAGCGAAATATTATTTAATCACAATTCTGCTTAGTGATTATATAGATTTAAGTGCCGCTGGTCAGTTTAGCGAAACACTTTTTAATCACAATTCTGCTTAGTGATTATATGGATTTGAGTATCGCTGGTCAGTTTAGCGAAATACTTTTTAATCACAACTTTGTTTAGTGATTTAAGTTCGAAGTTAGACTTCCTTAATTTTCAAAACACTAGCGTCTTCTTCAACGGTTTTGAAATACTTTCAAGAATCGGTTCCATACTTTCTTCCTTAGAGTGTGTCGAGAGGAAACCACATGTAATCGATGTTCTTCGAGATTCATGCTGTCACTTTTGGGGACTTGTCTTTCGCCAAGACGTTTTGCCCTGAGTTTTTCGAGTGATTTGTTTTCTCGAATGCTTAATCTTTCAACCACGCGTCATGAGGTTGAGCCTCGCTTCTCAAATTCGGAGGTCAGTGTGCTTAAGATTCTATGGCCTTGGGCTCTTTTATACTCAGGGTATATTTAATAGAATCGGTACATTCTTGTTCTTGCATTGGCAATTTAGACAAGAGTCTAGATGAACAACAAATGGTGATTTCAATATCTCAACCTCTACGAGTATTTTTCTATTTTATTCAGCCTCTTTTCTTTATGACCAGGGTGTATCTGATAGATTCAAACACTTTGTTCTTGCTTAGCAATTAGATAGAATCTAAATGAACAACAGTATTGTATTTCATATCTCAACCAACACAGTCTTTGTTTAATTGATTTTACTTTTCTTGAGGTCTTAGATCTTTGGCACTTGACCTCCAATTGAGACGAGACATCGCCTTTGTTGATGACATGGTTCCGAGTTTGGGCATTCATCTTTTTATGAGCTCTCTCTTAAACATCAGTAGTTTAAGCTTTCGTCTAGACTCGAGGTAGATCCATTTGCGAAGCGCTTTACTCGGATTCCACAAGTTACATTAGTTCGTCAAGAGACATCCATTGGGGAGAAACGTATTTTCCCGCATCCCTACTTATTTCTTGCACTCGCTCATCAGTTCGCTTGGCATTAGAAAAAAATCAGGGGTCTATCTTTTTTTTATCTTCCACAAATGCCCCTAGTTTCGACACAAGAGGTTTGATTGTTTTGGATAGATCAGTGATCCCAATTTCTCGTTGTCTTTAACTCTTTGGGGATCTTTCAATCATTTCATTTTCATAAAATGCCCCTAGTGTCGATACAGGGTTTGATTTTTGAAAATGTTTAGGACCGGACTCATACAAGCTGCCTACGTATCCCATAGCTAGGGGAATTCAGGTCCAACGTAGTTCCATGCACATCCTTGTGAAAAATGTTTGTGTATGTGTGAATGTTTTGAAAATCTTTTGAGATCATAAGTCGAAGAGAAAAAATACTTTAGCTTTGGGCGTTATATTTTCTCAAGTGGGACTCTGTGAGGATCTTGTGGTCATTTTTATTTTAATAAAAATGCCCCTAGTATTGACTAGGAGTTTTTGGTTTAGGAGTCAACTCAGAGTGTGATTAACTCCCTTTTTAATGTATATGAAATGAATGTATGCGATGTGTTGTGAAATGAAATGTCCATCAACTTCTTTCGATAATTGATAGTGGTGACCGCACCCTGGATGGGTTGCCTACGTACTCTCGAGAGAGATCAGGTCTCACGTAGTTCACAACTTGTGAAGTTATGAACTTTGATGTATGTAATGAGCAATGAATGTATGTTATGTGAAATGAAATGTCTATCAACTTCTTTCGATAATTGATAGTGGTGACCGCACCCTGGATGGGTTGCCTACGTACTCTCGAGAGAGATCAGGTCTAACGTAGTTCACAGCTTATGAAGTTATGAACTTTGATGTATATGTAATGAATGCATGTAATGCGAAATGTCTATCAATTTCTGTCGATAATTGATAGTGGTGACCGCACCCTGAATGGGTTGCCTACGTACTCTCGAGAGAGATCAGGTCTTACGTAGTTCACAACTTGTGAAGTTATGAACTTTGGTGTATGTAATGAGCAATGAATGCATGTTATGTGAAATGAAATGTCTATCAACTTCTTTCGATAATTGATAGTGGTGACCGCACCCTAGATGGGTTGCCTACGTACTCTCGAGAGAGATCAGGTCTGACGTAGTTCACAACTTGTGAAGTTATGAACTTTGATGTATGGGATTCAACACGCATGCTTTAGATGAAGTATCTTTTGAGCATGTCGACATTGAAGGGTGCTGAGAGTTCTTCTCCATCCAAGGTGGTCAATCTCGTGGCGCCACCTGAAAAGACCTTCTTGACGAGGTAGGGTCCTTCCCATGGTGTTTGGAATTTCCCTCTAGGGTCTAGTATCCGTAAGTTCTTCTTTAGAACTAAATCGCCTTCTTGAATGTTCCTAGGTTTCACCTTTTTGTTGAAAGCTCTGGTCATTCTTCTTTGGTATGCTTGCGTGTGACATAATGCGTCTAACCTCTTGTCTTCCATAAGGGCTAGCTGATTGTACCGTGACTTACACCAATCTTCCTCCACTACTTGTGTCTCGAGTAAAACTCTTAAAGTAGGAACTTCAATTTCGATAGGTTGCACTGCATCCATTCCGTAGACCAATGCAAATGGCGTTTCTCCCGTTGACGTTCGAATGGTTGTTCTATATCCCCATAAGGCGTATGGAAGCTTCTCGTGCCAGTCCTTGTATGTCTGAGTCATCTTCTTGATGATAGTGATGATGTTCTTGTTCGCTGCCTCTACTGCGCCGTTCGTTTGAGGACGATAAGGTGAGGATTTGTGGTGTTCAATCATGTATTCATCTAGTACTTTGAGTACTTCTCACCGGAAGTGTCCACCATTGTCTGAGATCAAAGCATGAGGAACTCCATAACGTGCAATGATGTTGTTTCGTATGAACTTGGCAACATGTGATGACTTGAGAACCTTATATGATTGAGCTTCGACCCACTTGGTGAAATAATCGATAGCCACCAAGATGAATTCGTGTCCGTTTGAAGCGTGAGGATAAATTTTCCCGATGATATCTATTCCCCATGTCGAGAATGGCCTTGGTGAAATCATGTTGTAAAGTAGAGATGCTGGGGTGTGCTTCAAGTTCGCGTAAACTTGACATTGATGACACTTCTTAACATATTCTACACATTCTTGTTCCATATTCTGCCAATAATAGCCAAAGCGAAGGATCTTCTTAGCGAGTGCTGATCCGTTCATGTGTGGGCCACATGTTCCTGCATGTACTTCCTCCATGATCTGTGATGTTTAAGGTTGGTCGATGCATAACATGTTCTAACCGTCAAAGGAGCGTCGATATAGCTTTCCTGCGAGTAGCACGTAGTTGGTTGCGTATTGGCGTAGAGCTCTCCTCTCTTTCTTTTGGAAGTGTGAAGGATACTCTCCATGCTCAACGCACTTCTGTAGAGGTTTCGAACCAAGGTTTGGGCGCCACTTCGGTGTTGGCAATCGTCCTCTTCTCGAAGTCTTGTTTCTGTTTCTGACGAATCTTCAAAGGCTTGATTTTGATTCCTTCTGGAATTTGCGTCATGGCTGCTAACGTGGCCAAAGCGTCTGCGAATCGATTTTGACTTCTCGGAGCATGTGTGAATGTTACATGTTCAAACTTTTCTATTAGAGTCGATAAGTGTTGATGGTAGGGTTTGAGGTTGTCTCCTTTGACTTGCCATTCACCATTAGCTTGTGAAATGACTAAGTTTGAGTCTCCTACTACTTCTAGACGTCTCGCTCCTTTTTCATGAGCAATCTTCAAGCCAGAGATGCACGCTTCATACTCTGCCTCATTGTTAGTCACTTGATATTCGAGCTTGACTGAGATTGGGTTGTATGTTCCCATAGGATCGATGAGTAGTATCCCGATGCCATAACCTTGTTTTCCTGAAACTCCATCGAATAATAGCTTCCATGTTGTAGGGTTAATAGTCATCACTTCGTCGTCTAGGAATGCTAACTCCTCTTCGTCTTCAACTTCGATTGGTTGGTCTGCGAGAAAATCTGCTACAACGCTCCCCTTGATAGATTTCTGAATTGTGTATACGATGTCGTACTCTGATATCATCATCATCCACTTAGCTAACCTCGGAGACAAAAGCGTTTTCTGGAATAAATGACGAATTGGATCGAGTCTTGATACTAACTTGACTGTGTGGGCTTGCATGTAATGCCTTAGCTTCTTAGTGACCCAAGCTAGAGCCCAACACACCTTTTCTACTGGCGAGTAATTAAGTTTATATCCTGTCATGCGCTTGCTTATGTAGTAGACTGCGACCTCCATATTTTCCTCGTTTTCTTGGGCTAGTAGACTACCCATTGCGTTTTCCGTGACTGTTAAGTATAGGATTAGCGGTATGCCTGGTCTTGGCGGCATCAGAATGGGAGGATTCTCGAGGTATCCTTTTATCTTCTCAAACGCTTTCTGACAAGCGTCATCCCAAACGAATCTTTCATTTTTCCTTCAAAGTTTAAACAAAGGATCAAATGTCATAGTCAACTTGTTTATGAATCGACTTATATACCGGATCTTTCCTAGAAAGCCTCGCACTTCTTTCTCGCTTCGTGGAGGTGGCATTGTTGTGATCGCTTCTATCTTACTCGGATCAACCTCAATTTCTCTTTGCGTGATTAAGAAGCCTAACATCTTTCCAGTTGTTACTCTAAATGTGCACTTCTTTGGGTTGAGCCTAAGTTGGAACTTCCTGATGCGTTGTAAGAATTTGTCAAGATTTTGGATGTGCCCTTCTCGATCTTTTGATTTGACAGTCATATCGTCGACATAGACTTCTACTTCCTTATGGATCATATCGTGAAGAATCATCGTGGTAGTTTGTTGATACGTTGCTCCTGCGTTCTTCAACCCGAAAGGCATGACTAGATAACAAAATGTTCCAACTTCTGTGATGAACGTTGTCTTCTCTTTGTCTTCTAGAGCCATCAGTACTTGGTTGTAGCCTAAGAATCCGTCCATGAATGATATGAGTCGATTGCTTGCTGCATGATACACTAGCACGTCGATGTGTGGTAGTGGGAAACTATCTTTATGGCTTGCTTTGTTGAGATCTCGATAGTCTACACATACTCGGATCTTTCCATCTTTCTTTGCAACTAAGACTACATTGGTGATCCACTCTGGGTAATCTACCACTTCAAGGAATCCTGCGTCGAGCTGTTTCTGAACTTCCTCCTTGATCTTGTACACGATGTATGCCTTCATTCTTCGGAGCTTTGGGATGATCTTAGCGTCGATCAGATCTTGAATCTTTTGTTTGAGAGGGAAATAACAATTAGTGGAATGCCCTCTAGTCTAGTGATATCCGCACCACTCATTTGCGAACTTTCCCATTACTTCTCTCCCAAGTTCTGATGTTAACGTTTGAATCAAGTTCTTCTGCAACAAGTTCCTTAAGGCCTTCGACAATGACATCCCCAAGCCGTCAAATTTTCTACAAGGTGGAGCAGTAGTGGCACTCCTTGCTCGTGATGATTGTTGACTTTGTTTAGGCGAAATGGGTTCTTTTGATGAGTATTTTGTCCTCGAGTTTGACGTGCTTGCATGGCTCTTGTTTTGAATAGACCTTTCTGCAGCTTTCCAACCGTCCATGAATGTCTTGCTTACCCTTTCTCTTTCTTGTCGCATGATCTTCGGATTAAGGGGTTCGATTGTCGCATAAGTTTCGATTTCTACAGTGATGTCTTCAAGCTGTTGCCGCAATTGTATTAGTATATCACGAAGATCGTCTATCTTTAGATGAACTGACTCATTGAACCTTCTTGGTGGGTTAGTCATTGTAAATTATGGTGAATATGAGTGTGTTGTATTCAAGAGAACAAAGTCAGTTCGAATCCCTTTATCAAGTAAAACAAGCAATGCGTTGCTCGTATGCACATAATCCCTAACACGCGATAGACGCTCAATTTACCCATTCACATTGTAAAACATGTAGAAAAGGATGAGTAAAATAAGAATGAGTTATTTTATTAAAATCCTAAGTGTCATGGATAAAATCACAAACTCAAGTCATAAAATAAAATAAGAATAGAAAGCAAGCACCCCTCATCCTTTCGTTACAATGTCGCTCATGTATCTTCATAAGGAGATTTACATTTCAAGCATAAAGAAATCTAGTCTAAGTCTTCCAACTTCAAGTCTTTTCATCTTTCTTGATCGTCTTTGTGTTTCACGCGTCTTTCTTGATTAGATCTTGCGCTTAGAATCTGAGTAGTAATGACACAAAGAAAGAGAACTAGTTACATTAGATTCTTCTTTTAGCTTTTCTAGGTTTCCTCGATTTTACTCCTTTAAAACTATTAAGTTTAGCCTCAAAATTTCGAAATTGTTCACATGTTTCATGACATTTTAAAACTTTGAATGGATAAACTGAGCGCCTACAAATATCTATATGCATACATGTATTTATCATATATAGTAGTCAAGTAAAGGGCTTCGTGACGTGGCTTTGTTGCTCGATAGGACGAGACGAGGCAACGGCTTGGTAGAATTGGCTTTTTGGATTTTTGTTCTAAAGATGGAAATGGCTTAAGAGAGAGTTATTCCACCGACAAGGATACTATCCCAAAAGGGATCTCTCGATGTAAGGGGAGCTCTCAATTGAACATCCCCCTCACCTCTATTTCAAAATCCCTCATTTTCAATCGTAGGGGATATTTGAAAAGAAGAGAGGGATAATCCGAGTTTTTTCCTATTGTTTTTCTCAACTCTCAAATCACACAAAAGCCTTCAAGGCAAGGGTTGAGGGTGTCATTCACATTGACTACCCTTAGCACATAAAATATAGATGTGTGAGCTTCATCCAACGATGTATACCCACACACCTTCACATTGGAGCTCCAAGTCTCATGCAAATAATCAAGTAATGTGAACATGGAGTATGAATTAAAGCGTAAGAAAGTTTAAATACTTGGCCAAAATTACTTTCAAGTCAAACGTCGAATGTCCCCAGCAGAGTCGCCAGAAAACTGTGATCGATTTTTTAAAAAAAAGACTTTTGATCAACTAGTTTGAAAATTCTGGGCACTCTTTAAAAAATTTATTTTTTGAAAACGTGAGGGGAATTAATTTTAATGTTGAAAAAATTTAAGTTTTAAAAACGAGGCTTTATAGACAACTCCATATCTTACCTTCCCGTCGAATCTGGGAGAGATTGGGAGTTTTTTAATGGGAAGTATTTCATAGGCCTTTTTTTAACTTTTTTCAGTATTAATTAACCTCACGACTAGAGAGTCGCCACCTAATTTCAAAAATTAGGAATTTAAGAGATGTGAGTTCGGCGTTTGGTTACGTGTGGGAAAGAGTTTCTTAGACGCTATGTCCCACAACGCCCCTAAGGTCTCTACTAATTAATTTTGGCATTTCTTTAAACATTCTTACGCTTTACATTTTAGGATTTTCTATTTTAAGCATTTAATGAGTTTGCATGAGATAAAAAAAATAAGCAAAGATAAAAGAAAACGAGAGCAAATAATTCACACATAAAGTTATCCTAAAAATCAAAACTAGGCAAGTTATTAATCAAAAATTAATTGGCCTAAGTCTAGATTAATTTTTAAGAAACTTTAGTGAATTATTTAAAGGTCTAAAATTTTACTATTTTGGAGTTTTTTTATTTAAATAAAAATAATAATGAAAATAATAAAAAATAATAAAAAATAATAAAATAATAATAAATAAAATAAAAAAGTCCTATGTCTAAAGAAAATTCTAAGTCTAAGTTTGGGCTAAGTTCAATTTTAGTTAGGATTTAATTTTAATTTTTTATTTCTAACCTAAGATCAAATAAGCCACAAACCCTTAACTAATAAAAAAAATGTCAACAAAAAAATAAACCTAAATCTAAAATGCAGAAATAAAAAAAATAAAAAAATAAACAAATAAAAAAAATAAAAAAGTTGAAGACTGCAGCAAGCGTCGCCTGAGAAGCGTCAGAAGTCTGATTCAGCAGCAGCTGGAGCAGAGCAAGCGTCGTCTGGAAAGCGCCGAGACCCTGGGAGAAGTGCTGGAAGGCTGAAGAACATGCGTCTCCTTGTAGAATAACTTGCTGTTTTTTGGTTTTTCCACCTAATCCTAGCTAAAAAAAAAATTATTTGGTGATCCAAATGGATCCCAATTAACATGAAACTTTGCAGAAAAATTATAATAATACAATTAAACATTTATATAAATAAAAAAAAAACTTTAGATCTAGTTACTTAAAAGAATAAAAAAAATCAACTATACAAAATAAGGTAAATTTTACATTTTTTTTTTATTTTGGTAGTGTTTTTGAAAACTTATTCTGCTTTTTTATTTATTTATTTACATGTTATTTCTATTCTACTTATTTACATGATTAAGGTACATAAATAAAACCTACACGCCTATCAAAACAATAAATTTAAAGGAAATCATGCATAATATAAAGTACAAAGAAAATAAAAATCAAATGAAAGTAAAATTCAAATTCAAATTTAAATAAACAAAAGAAAGGAAAAAGAGCTTACAAAGGGTTACTCTTTATATCCTTGCAAAAAAATGAAAACCCTAATCAAGAGACTTGTGACTCAACAAATCTAGTTGGTGCTCTTGCTTAGGTTTTTTAGAAAAGTAGGGTCTAATTCGGCAGCCTAATGTGTAAAGAGAGAGAAGAAGGTGAAGATTGAAGGTCGAAAGTTGAAGTCCTTGCTAGGGTGTTAAGAAGGGTATTTATAGGCCAAGCTATGAAACCCTGGGCCCAAAGGCCCATTTAACAAACTTGACCGTTGGAAAGAAAACTATTTTAAACATTTAGAAATGTTTAAATAATGGAGCAATCTCCACTTGACATGTCACTAAATCAAGTTTTCAATCCAATATCCAATGGGATTTAATCTTTATTTAATAAATGATGTAATACTTGGTCATTTTAATTTTTAATTAAAAATGACCAAGCCTTCATGCTTCTCCAACGGCTGAATTATTCTTCCTTTGACAACTTCTTCCTGACCAAGCCTTCATGCTTCTCCAACGGCTGAATTATTCTTCCTTTGACAACTTCTTCCTTTATTTTAGCAATCTCTTTTTTCCTTCTTTGACCTAGGATGCTTCTCATTATTGTGTAGACACCGTTATCTTTTTATTTTTGCACGTTATCCCTTTACACACCCTTCATCCTACAAAAAAAAAGATTTTGTTAAAAACAAAAATAAACAATTTTATTTTTAATTATTCCTATTTATAATATTTATAAGGAACTAATTCTAATTAAATAAATAAAATGCAAACTAACCTATTCAAGAAATCAAATTTCAAAGTTTAATCTAACTAATCTAACAAACAAAATATAACTAACGAAATTTTATAAAAAGCTAATATATATTTTGTAAAATATATTTTTTTTTTTTAATTTTTTTTTTATAAATACCCAAGGTAATTAATTAAATAAAACCTTGAATATTCTAAGTATAATAACTTCTCTAAGTGTTGTAACATAGACAAATTACTACCTTAACTTTATTAAGAATCCAAAATCAATTATTTTCAAAAACTCAATTGTTCTAAAAATAATCGTCTTTAATATAAATCGTGCAATGAGTCCGTGAATGAATTCGAGAAAATTTTATAGACTCAGATTTATGAAAAGTATAAACTATAAAATTAGGTGTGAAAAATGAGTGTCTACAATAATCAATTTTCTCACTTTTCACTCTTTCATCACCCTTTATCCTTTTTCTAGCCAGTAATGTAGTGACACATTATTTCTTCTCTCATCCTCTCTAAAATTCTCTCTCCTTATTACTCCTCCAAATATATATATATATATATATATATATATATATTTCTTTTTTTTCTCACAGTGATAACCTCGTTTCAACTCAAAGTCTTATGTTATAATGTTAGTAAGCTTAGTATCTTAGTTAAATCCATAGGCATATGGCAGTTTCATTTATAATATTGTCTTGACTCCTGAGGAATTTCTTGAAAATTGCATGGGTCTATGCAGGATATATTCTATCTCAAAATATCAATAAAAATGTATATTTTTTCATTACAAGTTCTATTGTCTAGAAAATAGATCAATAATGGCGACTTTAGAAGTATTCATCACTACTTAATGATAAATGAAATATAAAAGAACATAACATCAAAAAGTAGTGTCACTATTTTTCAAATTACCGTCGTCATTGTCAATAGAGACAGTAATCAGATCTGTCGTTATAGGTTCTACTTCTCATCTATTTTTTTATATAGTTGTGTAAATTTATTTTGTTTGCTAAAATGATTTTTTTTAATGTAAATATTATTTGAGACTCGAACTTTGTTGATTTAAAATTTTGAATTATGTCATATGGGACTTGAATTATCATAATTTTTAGTCATTTGACCACACTAGTAGAAAAGTGTTTTTAACGACCAACATTAACCATGAAAAACATACGATGTGGTTAAAAATATTTATTAATGGCAGTGATCAATCCACCGTGGTTAATAATATTTATTAGCGTCGACCATGTAACGACGACACTATAAATATTAGTAACCAAGCTTTTGTTGTCTTCGTCGTGGCTAATGTTTTGGTTTTCCCGCCACTCTCTCGCCATTATTATTAGTCACGGTTTTGTGATGAACGTCGTGGCTAAAAGTCATGTTTCTCCGCGTTTTTCCTGCCTTTTTTTTTAATATGAATATCTACGGCGATAACATAATGCTGTGGCTAATAATCAATAATATTATCCACAGTGATAACATAACGTTGTGACTGATATTTCAAAACTATTAGGGATGATGTTATCATAAAGTCGTGGTTAATAATCTATTTATTAACCACGACTTTATGATAACGTCGTCCCTAATAATCGTCCATCGATAAATTCCCGAATAATGATTATTAAGGACGGCGTTAACATAAAGCCTTGGTTAATAATCTTTTTATTAACCACGGCTTTATACTAACGACGTCCTTAATAATCAATATTCAGACTATTAACGACCCACCGACAAATGTCATCATTGATAATCTTTGCCAAATCATTTTTTAGACCTATAAATAGAATGCTTTTGTTTCTCTCCATAACAAATTTGAGATGTATTCTCCTAAACTATTGATTTCCTTCAAACCAATATGTAATTCAGGTTCGATCAATTGAGATATTCTTCAATTTGTTAAAAGAAATTGAGATATCAAAGAATTGAATCCGATTGCATATTGGTTAGAAGTTCATTGGTTGAAGATCACAAGGAGAAACCAATTCCTGCAGTCACTTAACAACTTCCTTACAGAATTTTCTCAATGATCATCAATCTCTTCTTGGTCATCTCCATCATCCTTAATTAGTTAGAATGATTAATTAAAGATGGAGATTTCCAAGAAGAGTTTAATTGTCTATTAATGAAACAACTTCTCATAAACTACTGATTTCCTTCAAACCAATTTGCAATCCGGGTTCATTTGAGATATTCTTCAATTTGTTATAAGGAAATTTAAGATATCTAAGAAGAACCCGATTGAATATTAGTTAGAAGTTAATTGGTTGAAGATTATAAGGAGAGACCAATTCCTGCAGTCACTTAGCACGTTCCTTACCAAATTTTTCAATGATCATCAAACTCTTTTTCTAAATTTCCATCATCTTTAATTAGTTAGAATGATCGATTAAAGATGGAGATTTCCATGAAGAGTCTGATTGTCTATTGATGAAACTACTTCTAATTAAGGTATTTTCTCAATGATCATCAATCTTATTTGATCAATCTTATTTGAGATATCTCCATCTTCGGTTCTTTAAAAAAATTAAAGATGAAGATATCTTAGATGAGTCTCATTGTCTATTCAAAAGGTTCAATATCAATGTGGTTTAATTATTTAATTACTTGATTATATATATATATATATTATCGACATATAAAGTTCTTTAATTCAATACATTGCTTAGATCACCACCGTTTCTTCATTAACTGAAAGAGTTTCTAATGACTATATATAAGTCATCACATTCGTGTTCGTTCAGTTTGATTTTGAGGAATGTTGTTGAAGAATACACGTTTGAAGGTTGATTTTTTTGTCAAAATTAAAAACATAATAAAAAAATTATATGATATGGTATAGGATTCTTTTGTTGATTCATAAGATATGATCTTGTGTAACCACTTACAAATAATAAAAGTTATATGATGTCATAATTTTTTTAATATTTATTAAATTTCTTTAGTTATAAATAATTTAATTTTAATTAAATTCTCATTAGACTTTGTATGATGAAAATATTTCCTTAATCAAACATTTATTAACGTCACCTATCCATAACGTTGTGGTTAATGTGTATTCATTAGCGTCAGGTACCTTCTAAATCCACGTTAATAATGTGAACCTACTGGAAAACGAAACGTTTTTTTGGTGAATACACATTAACTGCGTCATTAAGTAAATTGATGGCTAATGTTTATATTTATTAATGTTGTCTACCTCTTAAAGTTGACGTTAATAATGTGAACCTATTGGAAAACAAAACGGTTTCTTGGTTAATACACATTAACGTTGGCTTTACCTAATATCGTGGTTGTGGTTAATGTGTATATTTATTAACATTGACTATCATATAAAGCCAACATTAATAATGTGAACCTACTAGAAAATGAAACATTTTCTTGGTTAATCACATTAACGTCGGCAATAGGGTAAAACCATGGTTAATATATATATATATATATATATATATATTAACCACGGTTTTACCCTAACGCCATGGTTAATAATCATTAAATGAATATTAACGTCGACACACGATAACGCCGAAATAAATTATCTTTTTAAATAAAACATAAACTTCTTTTCTTTCTCTTCTTCCTTCTTTCTTCCTCGTCGTCGTTCTCGTGATTCTTCCTCGTCGCCGCTCTTTGTTCTTCCTCACCGTTCGTCAGCTCGCCGCCATCGGCGTTTGTCCGCAAGGTTAGTTTTATATAGGTTTGTTTTAGGTTTGATATAGGTAATTTTTTAGGTTTTTTTTTAGTTTTGATTTAGGTTTGTTTTAAATTTGATAAGTTATATATATTTGATGTATTGATAGATTTAGATTGTTTGATTAGGTTTGATAAGTTATATATGTTTGATTTATTGATATATTTAGATTTTTTATTTTGTTTAAGTTAATTTGATTGATTTTAGTTTATTTAGAATGTCATTGTAGTTTTGATTTAGTTTTGATTTAGTTTTGATTTAGGTTTGTTTTAGGTTTGATTTAAGTTTTATAAGTTAGATATGTTTGATTTATAGATAGATTTAGGTTGTTTGATTAGGTTTGATAAGTTAGATATATTTGATTTATTGATATATTTAGGTTTTTTGATTTTATTTGATTTAAGTTGTTTGATTTTGGTTTATTTAGGTTATTTTGATCTATGTTTGCTGATTGATTGTCGATGTTTTTTATTTTCAATTTTACTGGTCGGAATCAACTGATAAACATTGGATGACTCTACGCTGATATGATCCAAATATATTGAAGGGGTTGAAATATTAATAGACTCCACGATTAGGTCTACTAACAAAACTTCAATTGCTTGTCCGTGTGTAAAATATGTAAATCAAACCTACAAGAATAGAACAGTGGTGAGAGATCATCTAATTGTGTTTGGAATCCTTCAAAAATACTATTTTTAGTACTATCATGGAGAAAGAAGATCTTCGACGGTGATGATGAGGATGGTGAATTAGATGAACTTGGAGATGAAAATCAGTGTGTAGTAGGAGATAATGTCGTTAATGATGAAAATCAAGATAATGATCAATTTATGGAAGACATCATAAATGATTTGTATTCAACCGCTGAAACCTCAAATAATGAACGCCATGTTGACGATGCAAAGGCATTCTACATGTTGTTGGATGATTCCAACCTTCCAATGTACGAAGAATCCTAAATTTTAAAAGCCTCCATCATACTGAAATTACTTTACATAAAAAATGTTGGTCAATGGACCAACACTTCAATCGATTTGTTTTTACAATTGCTCAAAGAGAAAATATTACCATCTAATTCTAAGTTGCATAGTTCATACTATGAGTGAAAGAAATTTATTATAGACATCGATTTAACGTATGACAAAATTGATGCTCGTAAGAATGGTTGTATGTTATTCCATAAAGAAGATAAAGATTTGGAAGAGTGTAATGTTTGTGGTGTGTCTAGATGGAAGTTCAACCAATCAAGTGGTACGCTTCGGAAAAAGGTGAATGGGAAGTTCATTCCAAATAAAATTTTACGATATTTCTCACTTGCACCAAGATTATAAAGGTTGTAAATGTGCTCCAAAATTGCTCATCAAATGACTTGGCATAAAGATAATATTAATGAAGATGAAGATGAAGCCTTAAGGTATCCAGCTAATTAAATGACATGGACGTCCTTAGATGAAAAGTTCAAAGATTTCTCCTCCAAGCCTCGAAATGTAAGACTTTTTCTCGCAAGTGATGGGTTCCAACCTTTTAGAAATGGAAAGACTTCTTATAGAATTTGTCTTGTTGTTATTATCCCTTAAAACGTCTCTCCTACAATTTTTTGATAAAAATAACTTCATTTTTTCCATGTTAATCTCCGAACCAAAAAGTCTCGGGGATTCGATTGATGTGTTTCTCCTACCATTGATTGACGAGTTAAAAGAGTTGTGGCATATCGGTGTTAAGACTTACGAAGCGAGTCGTAAAGAATATTTCAATATGCGGGCAGCTATGTTGTGGACTATTAATGATTTTCCGGCATATGCAAATTTATCCGGATGGAGTACAAAGGGAAAACTTGCATGTCCGTGTTGTAATAAGGATACAACTTCGTTGAGATTGGTACACTATAAGAAAGAGTATTACATAAGTCAAAGAAGGTTTCTTCCACCTACTCATCATTGGCGCAGGGAAAAAGATTCTTTTGACGGTAATACAGAGTTTAGACTGCCACTCAATCTTTTGTATGGAACCGAATTATTAATGCAAACAAAATATTTGAAAGGCACGTGTTTGACTAAATACCTTCCCAGGAATGTAAAAGTTAATCATGAATCTCGGGGTGATAATTGGAATAAACTCAACATATTTTTCGAACTACCATACTGGAAAACATTGTAATTGAGGTATAATTTGAATGTGATGCATATTGAGAAAAACATTTGTGATAGCGTGTTGGGCATTATAATGAATTTCAATGAAAAACGAAGGATGGACTCAAAGCTCGTAAAGATTTGGAATTACTAAACATAAAACATTCATTACATCCCGTTGAGGTCAAGGGTGTTCTTCAATGTCTAGCAGACACATACGCACTTTCCTCTGATCAGAAGAAATTATTATGTATATTTCTTTAAGATGTAAAAATTCCGAAAGGGTTCTATTCTAATATTGGGGGTGTGTAAACATAATTGATAAGAAAATTTCCGGATTGAAGAGTAACAATTGTCACATCCTGTTACAGTATTTGATTCCACTTGTCACACGTGCTTTACTTCTGGTTGATGTGTACGATACTCTAGTGCACTTGTCTAGGTTCTACCGATTGTTGTGTAAAAAACCTTAAATCAAGAAGAATTGGAAGAGTTGCAGGATGACATTGTTTTGACCCTTTGTAAATTGGAAAAAAAATTCACCTTCATTCTTTAATATAATGGTACATTTGCATGTACTCTTGGCCTTTGAGGCTTTGTGTTAGGGTCTCCAAATTAAGGCATCAGTCTTAGAATAATTCCAGCAACCTTTCTCGGCACCCTTTCTCGGTCCTATTGTGCACATGGGCTAAATTTTTATTTGTTGTTTTAATATTTTGTTTTGCTTTCCTTTTCTATTTTACAAACCGAATTCTGTTATTTTCTAGTAGTTGTTATAACCGAATATTCTGGGGCAAGACATCACCTATATAAGGCTGATCTTTCTTCCCCAAGGACCCATAAATAGAATAATGAAGATATGAACTTCACCCCATTTTTCTATTATTATTTATTTTGGACTGTTTGGTATAGACCAACAGTATTTCCCTTCTCACCCTTGGTTCTTCTATCCCTCAAACTAAATTCTCTATTAAAAATCTTCTGCTACCCTTTGATTATATAATTTCCACCGGTCCTAAAGATCAAGAACTTGATTCTTGAAATCAAGAACCCATAAACACACCTTACGAAACAAGTCGTAACATTCTTGGTATTAAAGCAAGATGATCCTCAAATGAAAGAAACCCGATAGCAAACAAAGATGGATGCTCTTAAGACCCTAGTCGAAAGCCTAACCCCACAATATGCCTCCATGCAAGCTTTCCTGCAACAACACATGACCGAACAGGCTGCTGTGCACAATGCCTTTCAGAAAATTATGGACAGAAGGTTCAATGCTGCTGGAAAAAGCTTTACAGCCATTGAAAGTGGTGCATTTAATAATGGCCATGATCCCTGCACCCGACCCTATGTTAATGCTTCTTACTACCTTCCTCCAACCCGGCTCACAAATGTTAATATTCCTGAATTTAATGGGACTAATTTGGAGGGCTGGCTCATATTTGCCGAGAAAGTCTTTAGGGTGGGCAAGACGAATGATGCCACGAAACTAGACATTGTCCGCACTCACTTTTTAAAAGAGGCAAGAACGTGGCATGACTCATATTTGCAGAACCACAACCATATGGAAGCCTTGACGTGGCATGTATTCAAGAAAGATCTCTCGTTGCGATTCGTTCCTTCTATACACGACATCCCCATGAGACAATGCATGAACTTGAAACAGGTCAGTGCTACCCAAGAAGCAACTTACGAGTCCCAAATGAGCAGTAGGCCCTTGTACAGCGTCGAGCCGCTGCTGCTGCCCAAACCATGCAATGTTAACACGGCCTGGCCGAGCACCAACCGGACAACCGACCCCAAGGAAGACCTGTGTTATACTTGCAATGAAAAATAGGAGCCCAATCATAGGTGTAAATCCAAATTATTCATGGCCTTGGCTAATCAGCAAGAAATCCAAGAAGTCCATGAACCCGTCCAAGAATCAGGTTTTTATGACCCACCTTTGCGTCTTGAGATAGAGGACGAACATGTCATTTCTTTGCACACATTCACGGTCCAGCATGGTATCCCTCGGACGCAGGTCAACATAATACAAGGCAACCAACTAGAAAAGACCTTGGAAAATTATAATGTTGCTGCCATGGTACAAATAAATAGTAAAATCGAATGTCAAATTGTTTCACTTGTTTTGGAAGAAACTCTTGAAAATTTCTAACACATAATCAAAGGGCTCAACCAGCAACCCAACAACCGACCACCAGCCAGGAAGGTTACTAGAAGACATGGCTATGTTGTTGCACATGTGTTGCTGGTCTAGAAAAGGGACTGGGCTTGGTTGTTTGAAGACACTCTAGAGTATGCTTGGAAGAAAAATGGCCCTTTTGCTGCACCTAGCGTGATGGGCCGAAAGAAGGACTGATTTTAGAGCTAGAAGACCGAAGGCTTTTAAATAAATGCGGTCCTACACTCCGACACTTGCTTGTACTGCTGAAAATCCGACCGGACAGCAAGAGAAAAGAGTTCTCTTTGAAGATAGGGTCATCCGCATTAGAGGCTCTCAGGCCACGGTCTTTTTCGTCGAAGGCACGAATTTTGAAGGGGGAGATAATGTTAGGGTCTCCAAATTAAGGCATCGGTCCTAGAATAATTCTAGTAACCTTTCTCGGCACTCTTTCTCGGTCATAATGTGCACATGGGCCAGATTTCTATTTGTTGTTTTAATATTTTGTTTTGCTTTTCTTTTCTATTTTACAAACCGAATTCTGTTAGTTTCTAGTAGTTGTTGTAACCGAATATTCTAGGGCAAGACATCACCTATATAAGGCTGATCTTTCTTCCCCAAGGACCCATGAATGGAATAATGAAGATATGAACTTCACCCCCATTTGTCTATTATTATTTATTTTAGACTGTTTAGTATAGACCAACAATATTTCACTTCTTACCCTTGGTTCTTCTATCCCTCATCCCAAATTCTCTATTAAAAACCTTTTGTTGCCCTTTGATTATAGAATTTCTACCGGTCCTAGACATCAAGAACATGATTCTTGAAATCAATAACCCATAAACACACCTTACAAAACAAGTCGTAACACTTTGTTAGGGGGACTGTACAGTATCGATAGATGTATATAGTTGAACAATATATGGGTACCTTGAAAAAGTACATTCGGAATAAAAACTTTCCTGAAGGGTCAATTAGAGAAAGTTACCATTTGCACGAGAGTATGAGCTTATGTGCTCGATATTTAGAAGATCAATAGTCAATATAGACATTGATACAACCAACTTTAACACTTTCAATATTCTTGGCAATGAAATATTTATCGATTGAAACACTTTACACATACGAAGCGGGTGATCGGGAGTGTGCTCACGTATACATTTTGAGTAATTGAATCGAAGTCGAACAATATTACAAGTAAGAGTTCATAAGTTGATTAATGACTAAGTGTGAATTTAGTAATTAACTAATTATAATTAAATTTCACTATATGCAGCGAATTCACGCAAGAGTTGACCGATACAGGGCGACTCAATCTTTCTAGTCTTGAACGCGATAAACTTAACATAAGTTTTTTCTTGACAAAAGTGGAGAAATTGAATGATAAATCAGATTGAACTTTGAGTCTAAAAATTCTTGGGAGTGGCCCGACAATTTATTCTAAGACATATTACTCTTGTAAAATAAACATGTACAAGTTCAACACCGAAAAGCATGACAAATGGTTAACCACGCAAAATAGTGGTGTCTGTGTAATTTGCAACAATGGGGCCGAAACAATAAATTACTATGGAGTACTCACAAATATCATAGAAGTTCATTATTTTGGTGGTAGCCGAGTAATTATTTTCAAGTGTAGATGGTTTGATGTACATTCAAAAATAGTGGTATAAAATTACATAAATATGGGTTTGTAAGTGTTAATGTGAATAGGACATTGAGAACTCAAGGTCATGATCCGTTTGTAATGGTAAATCAAGCACACCATGTTTTTTATGCTACGGATATGGCATCTAGACATGGATGGAAAATTATCACAAAGATAAATCCTCGTTATTCGAACATCTAGATATGTTTTATTTGTGTGTGTCAAATATGATTACTTATTTAAATTTTTAAAAAACAATTTCCAGATATGATGACATCTAAACGGATTACTAGACGAGCACTATCGAGAGATTTGAACGAGCTCCAAGAGCAAGCACTATTGAGACATTTGGCCGAAATGATGTAGAGAAATTGAATGATGAATCAAATCGAACTTTGAGTCTGAAGATTTTTGGGAGTGGCCCGACGATTAATGCTAAGAATTATAAATCCTGTAAAATAAACGAGTATAAGTTCAACACCGAGAAGCATGACGAAGAGTTAACCACGCAAAATAGTGGTGTCTGTGTAGTTGGCAACAATGGGGCCGAAATAATAAATTACTACGGAGTACTCACAGATATCATAGAAGTTCAATATTTTGGTGGTAACCGAGTCATTCTTTTTTAAGTGTAGATGGTTTGATGTACATTCCAAAGACCGTGGTATAAAAGTGGATAAATATAAGTTTGTAAGTGTTAATCTAAATAGGATATTGAGAACTCAAAGTTATGATCCGTTTGTAATGGCAAATCAAGCACACCTGGTTTTATGATATGGATATGGCATCTAGACATGGATGGAAAATTGTCACAAAGATAAATACCCATTATTCGAACATCTAGATAGGTTTTATTTGTGTGTGTCAAATATGATTACTTATTTAAAATTTTAACTTTATTTTTTCATATATCATGGCACCTAAATGCAGTACTAGACGAGCACTGTCGAGAGTTTTGGATAACATTCGAGAGCAAGAATAATTGAGACATTTTTCTGAGCTCCGAATTTGTACATATGATATAGAGTCTTATGATCCTATGCAGTTTATGGGATTAGATCTTCATGATATTGAGAGACTGGATGATCCAGATTCCACCATTCTCGAGGAATTTGGCACGCCGAGGAGGATTCTCCCATACCCGAGACTGCGGGTAGCTAATAATAAATTATACATGATATTTAAATCATTATATAAATTTTAACAAATGTTGTTTTAATGTTATTTTGCAACAGCGTCTTCATCAAGGAGTGGATGGGGGAAGAACAAAAACATGGTTCTTGCGAAAATGGGACACGGAGAGAATATGATGATGGAGTTTAGGGACTTTGCTGGAAGGCTTATATGAAATAACGTCCGCTATTGGTCTCGCCATATTGGAAACGTTGTCCAAAAAGGCAAGTTGATGCCACATCGTCTCAAAAACTGGTCTAATCTGTCTCAATCCCAATTGAACTATATATGGCAGTCCATCTCCGTTTTATATTTTTAAACGTGTTGTCTTATAATTTGAAATTTTCACAATCCTAAAATATATTTTTATTTTTTAAATCCTTTCAAGAGTTCAACAGACATTCTCATTGACGCCTATAGAGATAAGACGATGTCACAAGCAAAGAAGGCATGGGATATGTGGAGATATGCAAACAAGAGGACTTACATTAACCCATATATTGATGACGAGGATAGAATCAGACTAAACCCTCCTCGGGAATTTTATTACGAAGATTAGAATTATTTACTTGGCAATCACTACTTCATTCCTGAATTTAAGGTATAGTACATAGTCATTTATATTTCATTATATGTATTTTCAACTTTTAACTAACAACTGCTATCTTATAATTGTGGAAAAAAATAAGATCAACGCTGACAATAGAGCGAAATTGTTGTACCCCCACCACACCGGCAGCAATCATTTTCGCAGAAGGAGCGAGATATGGTAATTTTTAGTAAGAGTATTCAATTTTCATAATATATAACATATGATATATGTATGTTATTTGTACAGGAGAGGGAGATGGGACACCCCCTAGTCTAGCAAAGTTCTTCCTACAAACACACACTAGGAGAGCGACTACCGATGATTTGACTTTTGCGCCTTCTCCGCTAGTTCAGTAGGTCGTCGTAAGTTGTTATCATTTCTATCGTTTTAGTTTGCATGTCTAAGTTTAAAATTACTAACATTAATATTGTAAATGATTATAGACTGTGATGCGCGAGCGGCTCAAAGAAAACCATAATGTGTCGTCGCTCAAGGTGTTTGAGTTTTCTTTGGGATGATAGGGACACGGGAGGGTGATCGGAAAGGGATTGGGAATACTTCCCACTCACTTTAGATCAATGTTAGGGGAGAAGGTCGCAACACAGATAGAGATTGAACGATTCCAACTGCTCGACTTTTCAAAAAGGATCCGTACCTTTATTTTTTGATCCTCATTTCTCACGCATAGATATTAGCATTTATTTTATTTCATTACTTTTTAGGACCATGACATTAATGTGTTCTTTAGAAACAGAGTGATATAAAATTATATACATGTTTAGGCTTGGATTACCTTTAGACGTATGCCCTAGGATTGGATAAACAAATAAGGTGTAAAATAATATTTTTTTAAATGGCCAAAACTTTAAAGTAGAGACTATAAAATACAGGCATGTGAGACATAACACATGAGCTCTTTCTCACGTGTAACCAAGCACCGAACTAAAAACAAAATCTCTTAAATGTGTTTGAATAGTAAATTATGTGGCGACTCTAAAAAAGTCAAAGCTAGTCAAAATTAACGTTTTTAAATTTACTATAATCAAGCCTACTATTTTGGTTCATTGTCTCACTTTAGACTCGGAAAGAAAGTGAATTATGGGGCACAACCATCAAGTAACGAAAACCCCTTCTCGGGAAGTGTCGATTTTTGACGTTACAGTTCGGACTAAGATATTTTATTAATTTACTGAGATATTATTATATTGATAAATTAATAATTTATTAATTTAAAGAGGTTTAATGTGTGAAATTTAAATTTTCAAGTCCAATATACTAGTTACAATGTATATTAGTTAGAGATAAAAAAAATAAATTACAAAAATAAGTTTCAAGGCACATTTTATGAATGTACATTTACAAATTAATTGAATTTGTCAAGTTCATTATTTTTGAATAAGTAAAAAGTTAGTTTATGGCATCAGAAAGTTGGTACATTGTACCAACGTAGTACAATAAATATGGTTAGAAATTGATCACTATAGATTTCTATTGAAATTTTATAAATCACATTAACTATGACTCTTAAACTAAAAGGTGTTAAAAAAATCAACCATGATTACAACAACGAAAAATGTTATACGGGTATAAGAGAGATCACCAAGGATGTTGCAATACAAGAAGAAATGTCTCAACTCTTAAATGCAATAAGGATATTTAAAGATGAACTCAATATAGATTTAAAGTTCAACATAAAAAAACAAATGATTATAGATTCAATTTTTATTAGAGAATCTTAGAAATTAAATTTTTTTTAATAATTATTAATTTGTAATTTCGTTGCAATATATATATATACACTAGGATTTAAAAATGTTATTATATTATTATTTTATCGATTGAGGTCAATTTTGTACTAATCTCAAGTTGGGATTGGACAAATTATTAATTTTATTGAGGTTATTAATTTATCGAGTATTAATTTATAGATATTTTATTATATATATATATATTATTCAAATCTCACTAGTGAAAAAGCGGTCAAAATCGAGAGGAAAAACTCTCGGTTTTGACCTTATAACTTTCGGTATTGATCCAATACCGAATGTTTAGGTAACTCTCGCCATCCCTCGGTAATGACTCTTTCGTTAAAAACAATTGAGCGTTTACCGAGAGATATCGTAGAGTTTTCGATTTAGATACTCGAGAGGAAAACCAAGAGTTATATGGAAAGTTTTCAGTTTTTTCCTTTGGAGAAAAACCGAAAGTTTTCTAATTAACTTTCGGTTTTTCATCAGATGGAAAAATCGAAAGTTTTACATTTAACTTTCGGTTTTTCCCTTTGATACAAAACCGAGAAGTTTATTAAGAACCTTCGATTTTTCTTCAAAAGGAGAACCTGAAAGTTTTAAATTTAACTTTCGGTTTTTCCCTTTGATACAAAACCGAGAGGTTTATGAAGAACCTTTGGTTTTTCTTCAAATGGAAAAACCGAAAGTGTTTACATTTAACTTTTGGTTTTTCCCTTTGATACAAAACCGAGAAGTTTATGAAGAACCTTCGGTTTTTCCATTTGATACAAAACCGAGAGGTTTATGAAGAACTTTCAATTTTTTCTTCAATGTAAAACACAAAAACTTTTCATATAACTCTCGGTTTTTCCTATGTAGAAAAACCGAAAGATTTCCATTTTACTTTCGGTTTTTCCCTACAAAATGTACAAAATAGGTCGATTGTTTTATTCGCAACCAAAACCTATTCAGCCAAACCAATATATCAATAATAAAACAAATGACACATACATGAAATGATCATTATCATTACAAAATTTTCAACCAAACTAATCATCCAAACAATCTGTTTTAAATACAAATGAAAACGTACTCAATCAATTCATAAACCTGTTTTCAATAGAAACAACCAATCAAAATGTACTAGAATTAGCTGGTGGGGGGAAGAGGTGGTGGTTGTTGATGTTTACTCATAAACAATTCGAAGCTCTCCATTCTTGCATTCATTTCTAACTTCTCCCTCTCCATTCTTGTCACAATTTCTTGCTTTTCCGCTTGTATTTCATTAATTGTGCGCATTCTTTCTTCATCCCTCTTCTCCAATTCCTCCATTTTTAGCGTCATTCTTTGATTCTCTTTATACAATCGATCATTGTTTTGTTGTGAACTGTTTTCACTTCGACGATCATAACAAAAGTGTGTGAGTCGGACGTCTGATCCCATTCCAAACACTCCCCCGTATTTTTGTTGTCCGAACACCCTCTCCATCAATTCAAAATCAGATATTTCTGGTTCATTACTAAGAACTTCCTCCATCTCAACCCGCATATTTGAAATAAATTATCATTTATATAATAAAAAATTAACTATATTCAATTCATTTACAATTTTCTCTTGCACGCGTTCATCCGGAACGGGGGTTGGGTTTTCTTTTATCGGTTTTGGGGTACGGGTCCTCTTGAATATTTTAACGACAAATGGTGCCCGTCCCATTTCAAGCGCCTGTTAAAATAAATGATTTATATAATTAATAACAATCTTTATATTAAGTTATTACAAATAATGTACTTACAACCTCTTCTTTAACTTGAGCAAACGGTCTACTTCCCGTATGATGTGGGAATTTTAACTTCTTTCTGTTAACAATATTTGTACTACTGTATTTCTGAATTTTAAATAAAAAATGAAGTTATAATAATTAATATTATATTTTATTTGAATTATGAAATAGTACCTTAAATTTTTCTATGACGAAATGGTTGCGACACACAAACTCCCAATCATCTCGATCGTAGTCTGGTGGAGGATTGGCCAGTACCGCCGCCTCGTCTCCTTGATGGACGCAAATATATTCCTTGTTCAAATCCGAGCTCCATCTATCCCATATCTGTTTGGCGTGTCCCAATCCGGTCTTTCGATAAGAACAATATGACCATTAGTAGACTCGAACAGATCCTGAAAATAAAAACATTCAAATGTTATAAAAAAATTATTGAATGATTAATGTATAATTAAGTAATAATTATTACCGTCATAGTAGTCCAAATGGAATCCAATTGGTTAGCACTTAATGCATTTCACTTCAGAAGACAGTGTGAGATGGCTAAGGGGTCCCGCACAACCGACCCCATATGTCTATACTACCTTGTTCTTCCCTCGTCAGCACCGCCGAGCCTCCCATCTACCACTCTCAAAGTTAGAGGAATCCTTGTCCCCGCTGGCCTCTTAGATAGCGCAATATTCTTGTTCTTCCCATGTCTCTTGTGGGCAAAAAATTCTTCAAAATTATCAAATTCATAATTATATATGTGAATCAATTTAAACAATAATTAACTGTAAACAAGTTACCTATCGATGATGTGTCGGGAGTGGAACCGTGCTCCTCCTCGTCATCCTCCTCTTGAGGCTCCTCGTGACCCTCGTCATCAGCCTCATTGTCATCCCCCATATCAGCAAACGTACTCTTAACAAACTCTTCGGCCTCAGTAGCATCAATATCCTCGTCTGCTAGGGGAGCAGTAGCTATCGAGATCACAGCAATAGGTGGTTGATCTTTAGAAGACGATTCTTGGAGCTTTAAGTTTTCTGATTGTTGATTGTACAAGTAGGTTTTGGTATGGCTTAGACAGTTTGCTTGGTATTTTCCTCATACTCCACCAAGCTTTTTACGACCTTCAGACATTCTTAATGCATACCATTAATAAATAAGCGAATAATTGAAATAAAGTAGTAATAAGAATGAATATAAAGTAAAAAACATAAATCTACCTAATTAATTAATCTGAACTATATATTTGTAAACCGGGGTTTTATTTTTGTCACAATCTTCCAACCGGGTCGGGCTGACATATCAGGGGCGTAGAATACTTGTTTTGCTTGACTCGCCAATATATACGGGTCTTGACTTTGGCTTTTTTAAATTCAGTTTACATTTATACTTACAAAGCCAAATTTATCCACTTTCACTACTAATTCTCCCGAGTGTGTATCAAACCACTTACACTTGAATAAAACAACTCGTTTGTGATAAAAGTATTGTACTTCGATTATATTTGTTAAAACTCCATAGTATGACATAGTTTCAGACCCGTTGTACCCTTCAACAACCACCCCACTATTTTGAGTGGTCAAACATTCTTCGTGTTTTTCTGTACATAATTTGTATATGTTTACTTTACACCAAACATGCATAGATGAGTACATACTTGGACCTTCTCCTAAGATCTTGAGGTCTCTTGGTATGTTGTTAATTTCTGCTAATCGAGCGACCTATATATATACCCGAAATGTAGTCGTTAAAATAAATATAAATAGTTATGAGATATGGTTTATAATTTACTCACTCCATGCTTGAAATAGGCGGCAAATGTTTCTCCACGGGACTCGTTGTTATTGCAACACTGCATATAATCTCTGCAAATAGATTGAATATTAAATAGCATATTCTTTAATGATAATTAATAACAGCAACATAGAATCTTACATGTAAAAAGGTTCTGCTTCGGGGCAATTTTCAAAATGTGTGAATGAGTTGTCACTCAATCGCTATAATCCAAGTTGTATATTTTTCCGTTAGATAGGTCTTCCAACGATGAAAATATTGAAATGCCCGAGATTTCAGTTTGTGTATTTTCATGCTCTTCTTCCTCCATATACCTGGCACATAAACTAATACTCTCATTTACAAGATAGCTCTCGCTTATAGAGGCTTCGAGGTGGTTATTATTCCGCAAATATCTTTTCATTGTACCCATGTAATGTTCAAACGGATACATCCATCGATACTGGACAGGTCCCCCAAGCAAAGCCTCAAATGACAAGTGAACCGGGATGTCGAAGATTGACGGTGGAAAAATCATTTCAAATTTACAAAGTGTCAATTTAATATCCATGTACAAATGTTCAAGGTCCGCTTGAATCAACTCTTTGAAACACAACAACCGAAAGAACCGAGACAAATTTACTAACGCATCATATACATTATCTGGAAGTAATCCACGGGTTGCTAAAGGAATAAAATATTCCAATAAAATGTGACAATCATGACTCTTTAATCCCGAAATATTTTTCTCTTCCAAATTTACACAACTACCGATATTTGAGCAAAAACAATCAGGCAACTTGAGATCTTTCCAAAATTTACAAAGACGTTTTTTATTATCGGATGTCAAAGTGAAAGGCGCTTCTGGATAATGAATCACTCCTTCATCATTTATAGGATGTAACCATGATTTTATGCCTAAGAGTTGTAAGTCTTTACAGACTTTAGGACCATCCTTAGTCTTCTCTTTCACATTCATTATTGTTGTCAACACGCTATCACAAATATTTTTCTCAATATGCATCACATCCAAATTATGTCTCAATAATAGTGATTTCCAATAAGGCAACGGAAGAAAATGCTAAGTTTGTTCCAATTGTCTCTCCGCGTTTCATGATATATCTTGGTTTTCTTGCTCAGATCCGTAGTAAGAATTGTGTCTTCTAGGTCTCGTGCTTGGTTGTAACATTCTTTCACCGTCAACAATGTAGAGGGCTCTCTGTAATCTGTTCGACCATTAAACGACTTTTTATTCCTTCTGTATTTGTGCTTTGGTGGGATGAAGCGTCTGTGACCCATGTAACATTGTTTGGAACCATGAACCAATCGAAGAGATATCGTGTCGTTGTTACAACAGGGACAAACGAATTTACCTTTCGTACTTCAGCCTGATAAATTCGCGTAGGCGGGAAAGTCTAGATTGGAAAGTAAAAACCTAATTAATTTAACAAATTAGGAAGTGGTAAAACCGAAAATTTTATACAAAACTTTCGGTTTTGATGGTTATTTCCGAAAGTTATATCATTAACTTTCGGAATTACCATTTCACAAATTGTTAAACTAATTGGTTTTTTACCTTCTAATGACTTTTGAACAACATTAATTTAACACATTTGATATACTTAAAACATTACACACTCCATATGATCAAACTTTATACACATTCATATAATCATCAAACACAAACATACATATACACTTCTATATATAATCAAACACAATCATAAACATTTTAACATTAAACACAATCTTAATTTTTTAAATACAACACACTTGATTATATAAGTTATGTGTCTAGATTGGAAAGTAAAAAATCAATTAATTTAACAAATTAGAAAGTGGTAAAACCTAAAATTTTATACAAAATTTTCGGTTTTGATGGTATTTCCGAAAGTTATACATAAAACTTTCGGTCCTTACCTTAAACAGAATGTTTTTAGGAAGGGTCAAAAGCGAAAGTTTTCAAACAAACTTTTGAAAATACCCCTTATCAACACTTAGAAAAATTTCCATTTTTTGGGGGGAAGGGTCAAAAGCGAAGGTTTATTTGAAAACTTTCGCAAATACCCTTCCCAACACTTAGAAAGATTTCCAATTTTTTTGGGGAAGGGTCAAAAGCGAAAGTTTTCAAATAAACTTTCGCAAATACCCCTTCCAAACACTTAGAAAAATTTCCATTTTTTGGGGGGGAATGGTCAAAAGCGAAGTTTTATTTGAAAACTTTCGCAAATACCCCTTCCCAACACTTAGAAAGATTTCCAATTTTTTTGGAGAATGGTCAAAAGCGAAAAGTTTTCAAATAAAGTTTCGCATATACCCCTTCCCAACACTTAGAAAAAAATTCAATTTTTTTGGGGAAGGGTTAAAAGCGAAGGTTTATTTGAAAACTTTCGCAAATACCCATTCCCAACACTTAGAAAGATTTCCAATTTTTTGGGGGAAGGGTCAAAAGCGAAAGTTTTCAAATAAACTTTCGCAAATACCCCTTCCCAACACTTAGAAAAAGTTTCAATTTTTTTGGGGAAGGGTCAAAAGCGAAGGTTTATTTGAAAACCTTCGCTTTTAACCCTTCACAATACTTAGAAAATTTTCCAATTTTTGGGGGGAAAGGTTAAAAGCGAAGGTTTATTTGAAAACTTTTGCTTTTGACCATTCTCAACACTTAGAAAAAATTTCAATTTTTTTGAGGAAGGGTCAAAAGCGATGGTTTATTTGAAAACTTTCGGTTTTGACCCTTCCCAACACTTAGAAAAAAATTAATTTTTTTTGGGAAGGGTCAAAAGCGAAAGTTTTTAAATAAAACTTTCGCAATTAACAATTAAAAGCCAGGGTTCTTTGAATACCTTTCACAATTATCATTTTTTTACTAAATCAAACATGTAATTATTTAATTTTCTCAAATAACCCATTAATAAAGGAAAAAAATCATAAACAACAATAATAAACCAAAAGATAATAATAAATCATAATTCAAAACACACCAAATCTTACATCAGTTCGAACGAAAAAGATTACTCATAATAAATTAAACACTAAAATCTACTAATTAGAAGATGAAGGGGGAGGAGGGGGTGGTTGATTATGCTTCTTAAAATAATTAACTTGTTGTTCGAGATTCTCCAGTTTTTGTTTGATTTTAACATTATCCACTTTTAGTTCAGTAATCAATTGACCTCTTTCAGCGTCCCTCAATCAGATTTACTCCAATCCAACGCTAGTTGTCTCTCCTCTTCCGCAAATTTTGATGCTGCTATCAAATTCTGGTATGGTCGGGACAATTTTTCGGGTGTCTGCCAAATATTTTTCCATGATTCACTCATCCTAAATGCATTTCATATATATTAATCAAACAAAATAACCATAATCCAAATCTAATATAACTTAAATCAAACATAATAACCAAAATATATCATACATTTAACAAAATCTAACAAAATTATATATATTTAACAAACAAAATATAATATAAACTAACATAAATCTAATCTAAACAATAACAAATCTAAATCAAACTACCAAACAAATAAACTAAACTAGCCTAAATCTAGATAATATAAAACTAACCGATAACAAATCTAAATCTAATAATTAACAAAAACAAAATAAATCTAACATGGATTGGCCGCGAGAAGAAGAAGTGAAGCGGCGGAGGCGGCTGCGGCGCGGGCGGAAGATAGAGAAAGGAGAGAGGCGGAATGAAAAAGAGAAGGGTTATGGTTGAATTTATAAAGGTAGTTACCGAAGGTTTTCATATTACTTTCGGTTTTGATATTAGTCAAAACCGAAGGTTTATTGAAAACCTTCGGAAATAACCATCACCAAACTTAGAATTATTTTTAATTGTTTTGAGACGAGTCAAAAACGAAGGTTTATTGGAAAACCTTCACAATTTAGAATTTCAGAAAGGTAAAATTGAAGGTTCTTTGAATAATCTTCACAATTAATCATACTCAAACTTAGAATATTTTTTCATTTTTTTTGGATTTGTCAAAACCGAAGGTATATTAGAAAACCTTCGCAATTAAAAATTTCAGGAAATGTAAAACCGAAAGTTTTTTGAAAAATCTTCGCAATTAACTCACCTCCAACACTTAGAATTATTTTTGGTTTTTTGGGAAGGTCAAAACCGAAAGTTCTAGTAAACCGGAAGGTTTTACACCCATCTCGGAATCTATTTTTAATACCGAAAGATTTGTTCCTCTCGGATCATTTAGGAGAGTTTTATAAAACTTTCGATAAAAACCGTCGGTAAAGGTCGTTTTATTACCGGTGTCTATCTTCTGATAATAATTTTAATTTGATAAAAAGAAAAAGCTGGTAATCAAATAAAATTATCTATATAAATTTTATAAATTAATATTAAATATATATTAAATTCAACATTTCTAAAATTCCTTAGTAAACAGTGAATTTTGTCTGATGATAGTATTTATAAAGTGCAAGTAAACAACTAATGGTGGGGTCATTTTGGTATGCATCAAAATAAATAAAATCATTATTTGACTAAAAAAAACTAATTAAAATTATTTTCTCAAACACAATACAGAAATGATAATTTCCCACCAACACTAATATCTTTTTAAAAGTTAGAACGACCAATTAAACCTTTGTTCTCTCAATCACTCTCACATGAACTGCACTAACAAAATTCTATGACACTTTTATACAAAATATAAATTAAATAAATCACTTATAATAGTGTGCCTCATGTTGCACATTTTCTTTTTCTCTATAAATAGCTCACCATTTCACCGGCTTACAATCACCTTCAAACAAACCGTCTCCATAGCTACCTCAATTAAACCCATTATTAATTTGCTCACACACACACACAAAGAATGGCCAAATTGGTGATCCCGGCTTTCATTTTAATGGTACTTCTACTTGTTCTTATGATCATCTCTGAAGGAAGACAACTAAAAGGAGAAGAAGAGAAGAATGTCGATTCTGACAAATGGGCTTTCATAGAGAACACAAAATCCCAACAACCCCAGCTGGTGGTGCCGCTGCCACCAAGCAGAGTCGCCGCAGAAAATTATGATTTCCGACCAACTGACCCCGGCCATAGCCCTGGTGTAGGTCACTAGGTTGTTAATTTATTAGACAGCTACTAGACAAGACAACATTAATGTGCTGATCGATCATCCTCAAATGTTGGAGTAAACAATTTCTTTTTTTTTAAATATAATATATATTAAATAAGGAAACGTGTTGAATTAATGTAGTTGTTTAATATTAATTAATTATTATAAAGATGTTTAATTCTCAAAACGTTCAGATTATTGGATCGAGATATGTGGTTATTGGGTCGAAATATGTGGTTAATTTGAATATATATATATGAGAGTAAATAAATATTTGGGTCGAATTATGGGTTGATCTGCCCATAAACTTAAAACGGTTAAAAATAAAATAAAAAATATTATAAGTATGTTTTAAACTCGTAACCTAACAAAATAAGTATAATTTTTTAACCAATTAGGCTAAAAATACTTTATATTTTAAATTACACCAAATTTTATGAAAACGGTACGTTTTAACAATATAAGTTCAACTTTTTAACTAATTAATATATATATACGGGTGAACAAACGGGTAAACCCAACTCGTATTACCCAACCCATATTCAACCCAAATTCAATTTATCTAACCCATATTATTTAATAATATGGGTTGGGTATAGGTTGGGTTGGGTAACCCAAATTATTTTATTTTATTTTTTCATTTAACATGTATTTGACTCATATAATACATTTTTATTCGTTTAACACGTTTTTGACATGTTTAACACGTTTACCACATTTTTCACGTTTTTGACACATTTTGAAATGTTTAACACGTATTTCACATTTTTGACATGTTTAATACGTTTTTCACACGTTTTTGACACGTTTAACATGTTTTTGGCAAATTTAACACATTTTAACAAGTTGAACACATTTTTCATGTTTTTGGTATGTTAAACACGTTTTTTACACGTTCGACACGTTTGTCACGACTATAACACATTTTGACACGTTTTTCACATTTTGGCACGTTTAATATGTTTTTTATATTTTTGACACGTTTAACACATTTTCACACGTTTTTCACCTTTTGGCACTTTTAACACATTTTCCACGTTTTTGACACGTTTAACATATTTTTGGCACGTTTAACACATTTTGACACGATAGACACTATTTTCATATTTTGACATGTTTAACACGTTTGACATGTTTTTCGTAATTATGACACATTTAACACATTTTGACATGTTTTCACATTTTTGGCACGTTTAACACGTTTTAACACGTTTAACATGTTTTTCACATTATTAAAATGTTTAACATGTTTTAACATGTTTAATACGTTTTTCACGTTTTTGGCACGTTTGGACACATTTTCCATGTTTTTCACGTTTTGGCACATTTTGACATGTTTAACACGTTTTTGACATGTTTAACATATTTCTCACATTTTGACACGTTTAATACGTTTTTCACACGTTTGACATGCCAAAACGTGAAAAATGTATCAAAATGTGAAAAAACGCGTTAAACATGTCAAAACGTGTTAAACGTGATAAAAACGTGTTACAACTTATCAAAACGTGTTAACGTGCAAAAAAACATGTTAAACATGTCAAAAATATGTTAAATGTGCAAAAACGTGTTAAAATGTCAAAAACGTGTTAAAAATGCTAAAAACGTGAAAACATGCCAAAAATATGAATAACGTGTTAAACGTACCAAAACGTGTTAAATGTGCTAAAAATGTGTTAAATGCGCTAAAAATGTGTTAAATGAGCAAAAAAATGTTTTGAATGTGTTAAATATGTCAAAATGTGAAAAACATGTTAACGTGTGAAAAACGTGTCAAATATGTCAAAAACGTGTTAAACATGCCAAAAATGTGAAAAACATGTGAAAATATGCTAAACATGTGAAGAACGTGTTAAACATATCAAAAACATGTTAAAGTGTTAAAAACCTGTTAAACGTGCCAAAAACGTAAAAACCGTGTTAAACTTATCAAAAACGTGTTAACGTTTTATATATGTTAAAAACGTGTTAAACGTGCCAAAAATATAAAAAAACGTGTTAAACTTGTCAAAAACACGTTAAACGTATTAAACAGTCAAAAACGTGTTAAACGTGAAAAAAAACGTGAAAATGTGTTATTAGTGTGAAAACATGTTAAACATGTCAAAAACGTGTTAAACGTGTGAAATGTGTTATAAGTGTGGAAACGTGTTAAAAATATTAAAAACTTGTTAAACGTGTTAAATGTGTAAAAAAACGTGTTAAATATGTCAAAAATGTGTTAAACGTGAAAACGTGTGAAAATGTGTTATAAGTGTGGAAACGTGTTTAAAATATTAAAAACTTGTTAAACGTGTGAAAAACGTGTTAAATGTGTGAAAAATGTGTTAAACATGTTAAAAACGTGTTCGACTTAAAATTAGAAGATGATTAGTTTATATTGGATTAATAATAGAGAATTAAATTAAATTTATATAATTTGGGTAACCTTAACCCAACCCATACTCAACTCAACCCATATTAACCAACCCAAATTAATATTTTGAGTTTGGGTTAGGGTTGGGTAAACCCAAATTATGCCCACCCATATATATATATATATATATATATATATATATATATATATATATATATATATATATATATATATATATATATATATATATATATATATATATATATATATATATAATTTCAAAGTGTCCGATGCTATCATATTTTTATTGTGTTTTTTTTCTTCACAATTTTTGAGCTACAATAAATTACATATTAATATTGTTGCAAGGAGGACTAGCTTTTTTTTTTTTTTCTTGTGTAATGATTTATGGCAGATTTTAGTATTGTACTTGGTTTTAAACATTTTTAAGGGCACCATAATCTTAGCTGTATTGTAAGAAAAACAAATATGAATTAAATTACTATTAATTAATCAAATTCTACTATAGTTTCTTTGATATGGGTTTTTTGGAATTTCTTTTACCAGTTTTTTATAAATTTTATATTTCACATATTTAAGTATATTCACTAATTTCATCAACCCTTATTTTATTTTTAATAATTTTAAATTTTAAATATAAAATTATATTTTTAATAATTAAACAACTTAAAATTCTAAATAATTTTTTATTTATTGAATAATATTTTTTTAAACCCCCAATAAAACAAGATCAAACAAGATCCTAGAGTGAAAGGGATTTTGTCAACAGATATATTTATGAATTGAAATCTGTGTACAATTGATGTCTTGTGTTGGGTGAATGTTTCAGAAACTCCTTTTACAAAGTTGGCTCAAGGGTCCGGCTTCTTAGAATATAATTCAATTATTTGAAAAAATAATAATAGTTTGTCATAATTTATGGTAAAAATATTTTAAATATATTAATATATAATAATAAAATAATAAATAATAATTTAAAGTAGAAATATTTTAATATTTTAGTTAATAAATTAAGTGATACGATAAAAAAATGTTTGATATTATTTTTTTTTTTTAATTATTGAAATAACCTAACAAACCCGGTCTTAATTTGATTCAATTGTTTAGTTGTATTCAATCTTAATTATTGGTTACTCATTAGGATGTTATCATGTTATAGAGTTATAAAAAAAAAAATTGATAGACCTGTAATTGTTTATTTGCTACAGTTTCAGCACTTCTTATATAATAGAATATACTCATCTATATTTTTTAACTTATTTATTTTCATTATTTCAACCAAGTATCTAGAACAGAACAGATTTCATATTTAATTCTCAATTTACAATAAACTCTGCTAAAAAAGAAAATTTATTATGATAAATAATTATAATAAGTTCTGACTTATAATTTTTATTTTAATAACTCAAATTTTGTGTTTGGCTAAAAATCATATAAGGAAAATATTATTTAATAAAAAAAGTTATTAATACAAAATTTTTTAAAATTTATAAATAAATAAAAAACTCATTTTTCACTTGTAAAAATTTCATATAACTAGTACAAAATAACTAAAATCACTTTTACTCACAAGAAGTAGGAATAAAAAATGCATTTACCATCTGTTGCTATTCTACTTCAAAATTTTTGTTTTAATGTCATTTTGTGCATTCGAAATCTATATAGCACCGTTATAACATTCTCTTTAAAAAAATTATTTATTTATTTATAAAATAATATTAACGAATTTTTTAATATTATTTCTATTATAATATATTAAAATTTTATTATTATAAAAAAATAAACTTAAAACTTTTATAAAATATGAAGAATAGATAAATATATTAGTGACGCTTTATATTAAGTTGTGTTTTTTAGAAGAAGAAAATGAGATTTTTTAGTTTGAATCGGGATTTGGAGGTTACCCATAGCTTCTCTATATTTATTAGAATTAGTTTAAATTATAAAAACGTTGTTGGCGGCAAGTTAAGACGAGTTCAAGAACTAAAATTTTATATTTCACTAAAAGTTTGAGGTACTGGTAAACATGCCTTGAATTGATCAGAATGACTTTGAAAATACTCCTAACATTAGAAATGTAGTATGAAGCTTATTGAGTCACTATTATTGAATTGGAGCTCAAGAAAAGAAATTCGATTTTGAATATTTTCAAAATAGAATTTGGGTATTCTTGAATTAGCTTAATTTGTTTGAATTGATTTTAACTGAAAGCTTTGAAATGGTTGTAGGAATGAATTCAAACCAAAGAAACGAATAATTAAACGATATTGATGAATGATCGAACTAAAATGTAAAACATTCAATTTTAATCCATAACTTAAATTAAAATGTGAGTTGAAGCTTACTCTAAGTTAGAGAATACTTATGAACTCTTTATGAAACTTCTTGATAATTCAGAAACGAGCATTAAAAATTTACACAAGATTCCTAAAAAATTCAAAAGCTTGAGAAAAAATTTATGGTAGATTCTGTAGAAGTTGGGTTCGAGGCTTAGGATTCTGATCCTTACTTTCGTCTTGGCCAGAGAAAACTATTTATAGCCTTCCTAAGTTGGTTGAGAGAGAAAATGGATCAAATTTGAGAAAAACGGTCATTAATAGCTTTTGTCTTTTTTCGATCCACCTTATCCAATTAGGTTATAATTGGGTCTATGCTCATAGGTGAAAAGATCACCACGCCAGGGTGATCATTTCAGCTTTTGAAACAAGTTGTTTGTTGGAGTATTGGTCGAGTTTCACTTTTGTAAAAACAAATGTTTCGTCTGATGTTCATCCAGTTTGTCACGAGGAATGAGACAATTCGATATTTAAATGGTGTCATTTTGGGTCAAAGCGCAGACGCGCATCTGGGCGTAGTGTTGGGGGTTCTGACTGTATTCTGTTACCGTTCAATTGTTCATCTAGGTTTGGATAATGACGTTGACTTGGGTGTTAGTTGATCTAATGCCTAGAGCAAGATTGTCAAAATCGAAAGTTTACGTAAAATCGTTGGCTAGTAATTCGTAAAATCTAGAGTTTACATGAAATCGTAAGAGTTTAATTTAAAAAATAATAGTTATATATTATTATTATTTTTATATATAATTAATATTTTATATATTTAGCTAATTTAAAAAATTTATATATTTAAATATAAAATAATAATAAATAAAACACTATAAAAATTATACTTAAAAAATTAATTATATTAATTTATTTATTTGAATAAATAATAACTTTATTTTTAATTTTTAAATATAAATTTATTTTTTAAAACGTAAAATCGTATAAAATCATAAAATCGAAATTATTTATAAATTTGTAAAATCGTAAAATCTTATTATTTAAATATAAAATCGTAAGAGTTTACCTATTTAAGAGTTTACTTAAAATCAGACTCGTTAACCTGATGTGAAATCGTAAAATCGTAAAATTTTAAGATTCAATTCGAGATTTTAACAGTCTTGACCTAGAGGAAGCTCCTAGCTTTCGTTGTAGCAGACGACACAATTAGTTGATGTCCGTGGGATGATATTTGGGAGTTCATCTGATGGTTGTGTGGTCTGGTATATTAATTTTTTTTAATTTCAGTTTCACTGGATTACGACAATTTACAGCCTTAGTGCTTGTTTGAAATTGATTTTTCTTCAGGTTTTATTTTATCTTAACATTTTATTTTAATAGATGTAAATATTTATTTGATCTACTTTACTTTATTGTTTTGTATACTTTGGAGCTTTTAAATAATTAATTTGGGATTAAAAAGGACAACACATTTATTCGAAATTATTTATTTTATTTGTTTGAGGCCTCTTAAAATTAATTTGAGATAAAATGAGTACAACATTTATCTGAAATTATTTATTTTGGCCTTATCTTAATTTTAATTAATTGAGATTAATTTTCATAATAATTATCCTAATTAATTATTTTCTTTTGGCCTTAACTTGATTATTTTGAATTTATTTATTCAAAATAATTATTTAAATTTTATAAATTAGGATATTAAAATTTTAATGCTTACATCATACCTAAAGCTTCTAATTGTATTTGCATATGGGACTTTTTCCATGTATTTTTGTTCTAAATTTGTCTATAAAGATAATTGGGTACTAAGTTTTAAATGAGGAAGGGAAGGGAGTACTTGCAGGTTTTGCATCTCTATTAATGTCAAAGTGTTGTAGTACCTTCTTCAAATATTACGTTTGTGTTAAGAAAAGCTTCCCTCTTTTTATATCCCTAATTATCTCTGTATCGAGAATTTTCTTGGCTTCGCTCAAAAATTTCATCTCAAACTCATTACTGAATTGAGCATTTAATTTGTTAATTTCATCTTGACTTTTTGATGCTATCAACATATCATCAACGTACAACAATAGATATATACAAAACTCCTCTTACAGTTTGCACAAATACACACAAAGATCGTAGTTGATTCTTGTGTACTTGTGGTCCATCATAAACTTATCAAATCGCTTGTACTATTGCCTCAGTGATTGCTTCAACCCTAAATTATTTGTTCAACTTGTAAACTCAATTTTCTTTATTAGCAACTTTGAATCAATTTATTTGACACATGTAGATTTCTTCCTTCAAATGATCGTGTATGAATGCAGTCTTCACATCTAGTTGAGTTAGCTCCAAATTCATCTACGCTACAAAGGCCAACAAAATTATAATGGAAGAGAGTTTAACAATAGGAGAAAATATCTCATTATAATCGACTCCTTCCTTCTGACCATAGCCTTAAGTTACCAATCTTGCCTTATAGCGAATATCATTTTTATAGGGAAATTCTTCTTTCTTTGCAAAATATCCATTTATAACCAATAACTTTCTTCCATTTTAGTAGATACACCAATTTCCATATCAAGAATAGATTGCATCTTATCTATCATATCACATTTCTATTTTCAGTACTTCAAATGGCATCTGAAAAAGTTTATAGAACATTATCTACAATTGAAAGTGCATAGTTCGCCATTTCAACAAACCAAGCTGGTTTTTGAGTAACTCGTCCTTGTTTGTTCACATCAATCGATTCACGTTGTATGCGGGTTCTTGGGTCGGGACCTATTCTTCGTCTGACTCTTAATCTACTATCGGAGAGTCACTTGTAGTTAAGAAGAACATGTGTGAACCCTCCAAATAGAACATCATGTGAGGGAGATTCGTTACCGCTCCGTAGGCTCCCCGATTCTAGGTTAAAGTAGAAGCAGAATAAGTTTTTATCTACTCAAACTCCACCTACTGCGGAGTACACTCATTTATCTGGTGTACCTTATTCAACATGGAAGGTTCGTCAAAACTAACATCTCTACTAATAATAGTTTTATTTGCATCTAAACACTAGAGGGAATATCCTTTAACTCTAGTATTAAACTCATAAAGAGAGACTTCTTTGCTCATGGATCTATTTTGATAAACTACATGATAATATGTCGTATAACCAAACATATTCAAAAAATCATAATCAGTTACAGGTTTTTCAGACCATACATGTAATATAGTATTCTCACCAAGTGCAGATGATGGTAGACGATTTACCAAATGTTGAGCGTATGTCACAACCTCTGCTCAAAATTTCATGTCTAACCAGCATTAAACAATATACAACGATATTTCTCCACCAATGTTTTTTTCAAACGTTCGATGCTCCATTATGTTGTGGTATTTTTCTGACTATGAAGTGTCGAACTATGCCACACTTCTGGCATAACTTCTTGATTAGATCATTCTTGTATTATGCACTGTTATTAGTTTGAAGAATTTTGATCTTTCTTTCTATCTAGTTTTTAACTTGAGTTTTTCATTTAAGGAAAATCTCAAACACTTCATCTTTGTTCTTTATAGAAAACATTCATACTCTTTTGGAAAAATCATCAACAAAAATAATAAAATAATGTATACTTCCAAAAGATGAAATCTTGGAAAGTCCCCAAACATCTAAGTGCACATATTCCTAAACACCCTTGTCTTATGGCTAGAAATGCCAAATTTAAATTGCCTTTGTTTTCCTAAAAAACCATGTTCATACAAATCTAGTTTACAAACTTTAATACTTTTCAACCGTTTTTGTTTGATAAGAGTTTGCATAAATTTCACCGGCAATATTCTAAACTCATATTTCAAAGTTTGGTTGCCTCTGATCGAGCCTCAATTAAACCCATTAATAATTTACACACACACACAAAATGGCCAAATTGGTGATCCCGGCTTTCATTTTAATGGTATTTTTACTTGTATTTTTAATAAAAGGGTTTCATAGAGAACACAAAATCCCAACCCCAGCTGGTGGTGGCGCCTCCACACAGAGTCGCCGCAGAAAATAATGATTTCCGACCAACTGACCCTGGCCATAGCCCCGTGTAGGTCACAAGGTTGTTATTTATTAGACAGCTACCCCACAAGACAACATTATTGCAGCTGATCGATCATCCACAAATGTTGGAGAAAATAATTTCTTATTTTTATTATATAATATATATTAAATAAGGTAATCTGTAGTAGTTTAATATTAATTATTATTGTCTAGTATAAATTATTTAAGGTTTCGGAGAAGCTAAGGTAATAAGTAGGGGCATGACTAGATTTACATATTACATATTGTTGTAATTAGGAACACTAGCTTCCTAGCTAGCTTTAATCATGCATGTACTTCTTTTTAATCTTCTTGACAATCTGTAATTAAGATTAATCTGTATTGCCTAATGATTTTTCCAAATTTTATTGTTTGTTAATCATTTTTATGAGCGATGTAATCTTAGCGCGCTGTTTTGTAAGGAAAAAAATTATAAATTAAATTACTATTACCTAATCAAATTCTGCTAGAGTTCCTTTGATATGTTTTTTTACCAGATTTTTTATTTCACATAATCATATTTACTAATTTATCAACTAATATACCTTTATTTTATTTTTAATAAATTTAAATTTTAAATATAAAAATATATTTTAGTAATAAACAAACTATAATTCTAAATATAACCCAAAAAAACAAGATCAAACAAGATCCTAGAGTGAAAGGGATTTCGTCAGCAGACATATATATATGAATTGAAATCTGGTGTTGTGTTGGGAGAATGTTTCAAGAAACACCTTTTACAAAGTTATATTCAATCTTATTTACAACTTTTTCACTTTAACTTAATTATTGTTAATCATTAGGATTAGGATGTTATCATGTATAAAGTTATAAAAAATTGTTAGATCTGTATAGACGGATACAAGATTTAGAGTTGGGTGAGCTTGAATTTAATATAATAAATTATATATCAAAATGAGACGTTATGTTACAACGTTTAAATAAGTTGAGCTCTACAAGATTTCACAACATAAAATTCATCTATATCATTAGTTAAATCCATTCAATATAAAGTGCCAAACAGTCGGTAAAAAAATCATCTTTCATTTTATTGCGAAGTTTTGTCTTCACCTTCGTCGTTGCTAAAAATGATAGCTCACCGTTAGCGGTAGAAACATTAATGTTAAAACGAGATAAATCAATCTAGTCAACATAACATAAACTTTTGATTGCTTATTTTCGATCAATTATTTACACAACTCAACAAGGATAGAACTTTCAAATTTTACAACATATCAAATTTAAATGTATCAATTCATACTTCAATACAATATGTTTTGATTAATAAAAATTTCAAGATTGCAAATTTACAAACATTATAATAATTAAAAGAAAAAAAATAGAAAAAAAATAAAAAGGGATTCTACCTACTTGGGAATTAATAAATTAATATAAAGATTTTGATATAGTTAAATAGAAAATAAAGAATTTGTAGAATAAAATAAAGTATACTTCCTTGCAAATGAGTGAAAAGAGATTTAAAAAATAGAGGTAGATAAATGTTACTTATTTCTAATTTTATTTTATCTTAATTGAAGGGGTGGGCTTAAATCTTAATCGAGTAGGTGAATTCTTAGATGTGTTGGAATTCAATTTTTTAAATTAATTAACTTTGAAACTAACTTAATTTACTCCTCAATCTCAGTCTTCTATTATTATTATTATCATATTTTTTTTCATTTATATTAGCTTTTAAATTTATTTTATTTAACAATATTATCTTTTAAATTATTCAATTATTGTAGTTTTTTTTTTTCTCAACCTTATATTACATCATATCATAATTAAACAAATTTAAAATATATTTGTAGATATAATATTAGTGAATTGTCTATGTGACACTAATCTCTATCGTATATTAAAATGGTTGCTAACAGGATTCCTAAAACTAGAATAGTAGAAATGGTTGAATTAATCATCAAATATCTTTATAAAACTAATAATTATTTAAAATATAATATTTTAACAACAATTGAAATTACTAATATATACAATTAATGTATTTTATAAAATTAATAATTAATTAAAATACAAGTTTTTAATATTATATTTTAAATTTTTTTAATAAATTTATATATATTATTTTAATTTTTGTAATAAATAAATGAAGAGTGATAGAGAAAGAGAATTTGGTGAGGGATCACCTTATTGGTTAGAAAATGTAAAAGTTGGAGGAAAGAGAGAAAAGAGAGAAATTATTTGATTTTTTCAGCGAATAAGATTATGTCAAGTTATTCCCTCACTAAACTCTCTCACCAAATTCCCTCACCTAATTTCTTCACATAATTTCATCACCTAATCATTTCTCTAAATTACATATATTTATATATATTATATCCCTAACAAATTGTTAACAATAAGGTTGATGATATATATTTTAAAATTTTATTTTATTTAAAATATAAATAATTAAATTTATAAAAAAAAAATAACAATTTAAATAGATATATTAAAATATAAATAATCAAATTTATAAATATAATAATTTAAATAAATATAATATAAATTATTAAATTTAGAATATATTTAGCAAATAATTATAAGAGTTAAAATAAAATAAAATTTAAAATACTAACTAAACTTAAATAATAAACTAAATTAGTTTGAAAATAAAATAAGAAATAAGTTACTTCATAAAATTGACTTTCAAACAAGGTAAACTCATCTCTTACAGTTTCAACAATTTTTATATTAATATATTTTGCAGTTTATTTATCTTCATTCTGTCAAACCAAGTATTAGAAAAGATTTCATATTCTATTCTCAATTTAATAAAAAAAAAACTAGACTGATAAATAATTAAAACTTATTATAATAAATAATTTATAATAATTTATGACTAATCAAAGAATTTTAATAACTCATATAAAAAAATATTATTTAATAAAAAAATATATTAAATCAAAATTATATATTTTATAAAAAAAATCACTTATCCTTTCAGTTTCGAGGAACCCTTATACTTATACTATTCTTTAAAAAAAATCCTTAATAAAATTATATAAACAATTTTTTTTAATATTGTAATATATTAAAAATATATATTATTATAAAAAAATACACTTAAAACTCTTCTAAAAATATGAAGGTTATATATTCAACTATGTTAATTGTGTTTGTTAATGTTCGGAGCATAATCGAGACAGGGACACAAATACCATCTACGCCTCATCCCCGATTAATTACTGGTCAAACCGAAGAAAAATCTCCAATAACAGGACAATGTAGATCGAAAACTGCGGGACAGATTATAATTGACATTCCAACTTACAAATCAATCTTGACAAGACTCAAACCTAGAAGAAATATTCTAAATCCCAACAATTTAAAAGAAACCCCATGCAACTTTTGATGAAACTGCATAATTCGTGTAGTGATTCCAACACAAATTTACAATATAAAGAGAAACAGGCATAAAGGGTCTTGAAATTGTTATAAATAATGTACTTTGATGTTGAAAGTGCAAGTAACAAGTTAAGATATGAAGTCAGATTTCAAATAAATTAGAGAAACCTCAAGTCTCAGTAGGAGATGTTGGAACCAAAAACGAATTGGATGATAAAAAATTTGGGTAATTTTACATCACCTGTCCACAGATGAACTAATAATCTCCAATCTATAGAACTGCTCATCGAAACCACTAATTAATCGAGTAAACCTCAGTTGGATGGTCGTTGACATGCCGAGAATAACTGCCAGCTAATGAAAGCCATCGCTAGAGATGTGAAAAGTTCAAAGCCAACAACTTTGGGTAAATGCCACCCCAAACCTTTCCTCAAATAACTGCAAATACGAAAAAAGTTATATTTACTCCAATATCACAAAGTAAAAAAATATTTACTACAAATTCGAATAAAGTATGGCAATGAACTAACCTTGTGATTGAAGGCATTGTTGCTACTATTCCTGCACAGGCATAAATTATGGGAATCAAAGTCTTGGGTTTATTTTTACGGAGCCACATCAACGATCCCAATGCAGCAAGAGAAATACTCAAACCCTGAAATTCCACAAGCCAAAACTATTAATAACCGCTAAATATTTGCTCAAAATCCAAATCATGACTTTGATTTTGTTATTGTGCTAGTAAACACATTATCCTTGAGGGCTCTGGATTTTGTTTAGCATGAAACAGGACTTGCTTCACATTATGGCTTTATTTTGGGTCAAGATATTGAAATATTTTTCTTTCCTTTATTGGGGACAGAATTTCAGTCTAGTAAATTCATGATACTTGCTCTAATTGGAACTTTTTATAAGTTAGAGTAAGGCTTATATAAGGGTGTTGGCCTGAATAGTAGGATTCTTACGGCATGGAAACACGATATTTGATGAAACAAACTAAATTAAATTATCTTCAATACTAATTTTATGGATATTCATGAAGAACATATATAGCTAATTGTTATGTTTGCCAAAAAGAACACAATGATTTGTAACATAATCCAGAAAATCATTTTATACCAAACGAATACAAAAAGACATTATAATCTTGAACATGATCTTGAAAATCATTTGTATACCAAAGTTAAGTAAGAGTTCACATTATAATCTGGATCATGATATAGAAAACAATCTTAAGTTCTGACGATTTTCTAAATGTGATCATTATTGTGAAAGATATTGTGACAAAATATAATCTATCAAATAGGCTCATGGTATAACTAAAACTGAATATGAGCTACAGAATCTACTTACAAGGTTTGCATTCGCTTCCAAGCCTTGCAAAATGTAGTCCCAAGTAAATTCTAGTCCTCTAGCACCCACCCAAAGTGGTGCCAACCGATGCAAAACAGAGTCAGCAAAGGCCCAACCTGCCCAAATTCATATGTTACTTAATCGAGATATTTTAGTGACTAGACAGAATATGTTAGGCCAAAAACTTGTGCAGTGTTTTTTTGTATAAACCTATAATGTTTGCCAATAATAACTAAGCCCTCCATATATTTGCTACAAATATATTTTTAAAGTCAAGGATAATGCCCCAAAAGTTTAACAGATATGTGCAACATGAATTTCTACTAGAAATACAAGGAGATAAATAGTAGTAAGAGAAGAAAAGACAATATATTTCTTACCAAGACCTACAGCTTGAAATTTATGATTCTGAGAGATGTTCCTATGTGTCAACTGCGTTAGAGCAAAGTAAAGCCCCGCAACATCTATAAAGCCAATTAAAGCTTTCAACGATTCCTGCCGAAACCAATTACAATTGAAATGCACTTCAGGTGAGTAATAAGATAATTAGCCTCAATGCTAGTATACACTGCCACTGCTTTAAGAAGTTTCTCTCTACATACTAGTGGATTACTTCACAATTGCAAATTTCATTTCTTATTTGGAATGTAGATCCTCATAAACTCAAATACTATAATCCTACCAATTTTCTTTGCCAATAGATATATAAATTTCTCTTTTATATCTTCAAGCTTTCAGATGCAAATCCAAGAAGAAAAAACAAAATGTCATTTATTGCTTTGTTAGATTCTTTTTTCTTTCCTTTTTTGAAAATGTTAAAGTTCATATTAAAAAGAGTTGCAGCATTCCTCTAATAATACATCAATCGTCTATACTAAATTTAGCATTCCTAAATGTTGTTATAAACAACTCAACCATCATGCCACATTGAATTGGTTACTTTGTTATAGATTATTTTTCTTTCCTCTTTTTGAAATGTTAAAAAGTCTGTATTAAAGTTTCTAATGGGAGATGAGATGAATAAATATAGCAGGTCAATTGACCAGCTAAGCCAAATGTCCTTACCATTTAAGAATCAAGGCAGGCACTAGCATTTTCTATAAATTTTTATCATAACACGAATAAAAGGAAAATTGATTGGGATAACAAATATTTGAACTCTGCTACAAACTCAAAAAAAGAAAAACAGATTGCATAGGTGTTTGAATATCATATGCCAAACACATGATAATTGTACTTAGGCTCTAGGAACTTTAGGTTCTTACCCATTGCAATAATCTGAATTACCTCCTCCATCAAGATCACAGAAGAAAGAATACCAAAATAATACAACTGATTCTTTTACGTACCTGATACGGATCAAAGCTATCATTTTCGGACACCTTCAGAAAAGTTGCTAAGCATACAAGCTGTAAATAAAGTGTAACAAAAATGTCTAGTAAGAAACATTATTGTGAAATGTCAGGCAAAATTAATCAAGCTTAAAGAGGTATACAAAGAAGAAAACAAACCTTCACTAATGCTGTTACAAGATATACAACAGCAGTTTTAACAGATGTACCAAGTGTATCATATTCAGATCTGCATATAAGGATCTATAAATTAGAAAATTCCACACCACTATTATGAAGTCTACAAACAAAAAAATCACTAGATAGATCATAGATTGTTTTCATTCGTTAGAAGTCAACAATAGTTGCTGAAAGTAAACCTAAGTTCAGAAACAGGTTAAGCACATGATTCGAAGGGAAGCATCTGAATTAGATAAAGGGAGACGAATTCACTTTCAAACACCTCATTCAAAGAAAACTAAATCATCTGCGATCATTTATATTTTACATCGACACAATATCAACAGTTAAAAGTTCACCTCACGATGAATCGGTATCAAACCTGAATGGATTCAACTAGTTAACTCTTTCTTTAAGATAAATAAGACTAATTCAACGGGAATAATGGGAAAACAAACTCCATCGTTGGCAGAACCAAAGCAGATCTGTTCTTAAATCGATGATCCTGAAGAAGAAAACTTACAAAGGAGTAGCCGAGTAGTAGACGGCGTGTGGCCCGAAAGTAAGAATTGCGCAGTTAAAGAAGTGGAAAACTGTCATCTTCTTCTTCCTCTTCTTCTTCCTCCGTCTTCCTGTATATCTCAGATACGAAAATAGCTTCACGAAGCTTGATCCTTGGCTCCTTGCAGTTGCAGAGTTTCCGTTTAGACTGCAATGGGCTTGGAAAATGGGCTGAACTACATCCCCATTTCATTCACCTTATTGGGCCTCATTCAAATGTGTGCCTAATTAAAGTAGGTAAATATTATTTTTTTTTAAATATTAATTATATATTATTATTATTTATATATATAATTAGTTATAAAATTATTTATTTTAAATAATATTAAAAAATTATATATAATTATTATGAGAAGTGATATGGAGAAATAATTTGAGAAAGAGAATAGGGAAAGGAATGATTTGTCGCAACATAAAAAAAAATAAAGGGAAATGAGAGTATATGAAAGGAAAATTTGTTAATTCTTTCTTAATTATTTCTCTATTATTATTTAGACGTTGAATGATAGGGAAGAGTATATGAGAGGAATTTATTTATTTATGAGAAATGATTAGGTGAGGAAATTTGGTGAGGGAATTTGGTGAAGGAATGATGTGGCATAATCTTATTCGCTGAAAAAATCAAATAATTTCTCTCTTTTCTCTCTTTCCTTTCACTTTTATATTTTTTAACCAATGAAGGTGATGCCACGTCATTCCCTCACCAAATTCCCTCACTAAATTCCCTTACTCTATCACTCCTCTTTATTTATTTAGTCAATTAAATTACATTTCCTATTTAAATGATAAATAATATTAAAATAAATTCATAATTATAAAATTAATTAAGTAAATATTTATTTGAATAAATGATAATTATCTTTCTGACTTGCTCCTACGGAACCAAGGTCGTTAGAATCTTTTACACATTTGGATGTGACTTTCGCGGTCGCCTTCACTGAACCGACTTGAATCTGAACTACGTTAAATATCTAGTCTTACCGAAATGGGATTTCCTTTTCGTGTCATATGCGCTTAAACTTGACTTTTCCCCTCTTTTTTCCTAGTCCAATATTTGTTCTTGTCCGTGTAAAAGCAAATTCTCCAAATTGTTGACCTTTCAGTAATTTTTACAACGTAGAGGGATTTTTCATTGTAAATTCGTATGGAGCAATCTATTAGTTCCATTCTCTTTCTCTACCTCTTCTTTTTTATCTAACAACTAAATCTTTTATGCCCTGGCCATACCAACATGGAAACCTAGCTTCCCATTTGAAGTGCATTTATCAAATCAGTTCAGTTCAGCTCCTCAGTCAAACGGAAAGAGGGTGAAAGACCCACTACTTCTTCATTCATGGCTTTATTTTTGTAAAAATTATATATAGTAAATTTAAAATTATAAAAGTGTAAGTAGTTTAGAATTTTTAACATATCTAAAATTTTATAATTATAAAATTTTAAGAATTTACCTTGATTAGATTTCAATTATGCAATTCTATTTAAATATATGTATAATTAAATTATTTTTAAAAATGATGTGGTTTAAATTAATATTTAATAAAAAAAACTCATATATTGTATCTAAGAACTTGTTCAATTAAGATTATTTAAATAAATTTTTATTTACTTAAAAAATATTTATGGGGAGTTATTTTGAGAAAATGTATTTAATTTTAAATATTTTAAATATGTTAATATATAATAATAAATAAATAAAATTAAATAAATTAAAGGTGTCTAGTTAATCAATTGATGAAAAAATAAATAAAATAATATTGGATTATGATTGTATTTTAAAAATAAATTTAGGCCAGGTTCAAACATCATTTATTCATCTTTTCATTTATTATATTACTAAATTCATTAACTAAAATACTAGAATATCATCTAACACTAAATAATATGTACAATTATCGAGAATTGTCATTGAGAGTGAAAGAATGCTCTCGAGAATATTAGTATCACCGAGAGCAAAAAGTTATCATCGATGATAGTTTTTAATAATATAGAGAACAAAAGGTTGCCCTCAGTGATAATTATTATTACCGAGAAGAATTAGATACATTCTCGAAGAACACCAAGTGTTTGAAGAAATTCTCAACCAGTTCCTGCTTATTCGGAGTCAAAGTCATGAACGTTGTCCTAGAAAATTGTAAATATCTTGTAGAACTATCAATCAAGCGTCACCACAGTGTTCTCGTACCAGTAAGTCATGATTTCATCACATCTCATTCTCTTAAAACTATCTGTTTCAAAGAAATCTGCAATGAACATTGTTTCGGCCCGCTTGTAATCGAATCTAAGAATCTAAAAAGGATGAAAACTAGACATGGCCATGATCTTAAGACTGTAGGAGGAGAAGGCATTGATGGAAATGGAAACCATACAATACTGAAGAATGGTGGAGGAGAAGACAGCTTACTAAGAAGAAGAAATGACAATCTTGAAAGAGATAATCGTGTCCAGAGAAAGGGAGAACATTTCCATTATAATAAAATTAACGTTTATTTAATTATTAATGGGCTTAGGTATGTATAAGTAATTTAGAGATTTAGGTTAACTCTATTATAATAGTTGTGTGTAAAGTTAATACAAAACACTTGAGAATTTTAAGACTTTTTTCTCTTCAACATATCTTATTATCCTTCCCAAATTTTCAACATTTTCTTTCTTCAAAATCATTCTTAGAAGATCCTATAATCAGAACCAACATTTGGTATCAGAACCTATATGAAGAATATGTCGTCGACAAAATCAACTAGAGATGCAGCGGCAATGAAGATTGGAAAAGAAGAGAACGTGACACTCTCCTATTCGTTACTCACGAAGAGTAACTACTTAGTGTGGACGTTGAAGATACGGGTAAACTTACAAGCACAATGAGTCTGGAAAGCCGTGATGTTTGACGAGGTCAACGAACAAAAGGATAGAATGACTTTTGCCACCATCTATCAAGAGCTCTCCGAGGACATACTTCTCATGGTGTCCAAGAAGGTTTCTGCCAAGCTAGCATGAGAGACGTTAAAGACAATTCATGTTGGAGTGGAGAGAGTCAAGGAAGAAAATTGAAAACCTTGAAAACACAATTTGAGGCAATTCACATGAAGAATGGGGAATCGGTGGATGATTTCTCCATGAAATTGACATCCATCGTGAGTGGTATCCACTCGTTGGGAGAGAAGGTGGAGGAGATATCCATCGTCAATAATTTCCTACCACAAACATACATGTAGATCGCTATAGCGATCGAGCAATTTGGTGACCTCAAGAATATAATCGTCGAGGAGATCGTCGGTCGTCTCAAAGTCCGCGAGGAGAAACTTCGCAGTTACAGAGACCAAGAGGAGGAGCCTCTATTGCTCACGCATGATGAATGAATGTCACGAATGAAGAAAAATGGAGAAGCCAATTTTTCTTCTCGATCGTCGAGTCGCAGCAACAACGGTGGAGATAATTGAGGTCATGGCAAAGGGTAGGGTGGAGGTCGAGGTCATGGAAAAAGATCACCTCGATAAGAATACACCAAGCCCCACAAAGACAAGAGCACAGTGAAGTGATACGCTTGTCAAAAGTACGGGCACTACGCGTCTTAGTGCCCTAACAAAAAGTTTGATGATGAGGCAAACCTCACTGGCTTCTTTGACGAGAAGCCAACATTAATGTTTGTAGAGGTAGTGATGAATGTTTTGCCCAAAGATAATGAGACAAACCTCACTAGCTTCTATGACGAGGATCCATTATTAATATTTACTAAGGGAGTGACAAATGTTTTTCCTGGAGACGAGGAGACAAACCTTGAAAGTTTGTTCAAAAACCGTCCAAGGAGGAACCAGATGTGGTGTTTCTCAATGAAGGAAAGTCATGGAGAAACTCCTCGCAAATGGAGATGAGTATAATCACACTGATGTGTGGTACCTTGACAATGGATCAAGCAACCATAAGATGGTCCATCGAGAGAAGCTCAATGAGTTTGACAAGAAAATTACTAAAAATGTGAAATTTGAATACGGAAGCAAGGCACATAAGTTTCTTGATCCAACTTTTGAGAAAATCTGTGTGAGTAGAAATACTATGTTCGGGTAGGAGAAGAAGTGGGAGTGTTGCAACAATAATAATAAGCTTGTACAAAATTCTGTGGAGTTTGGAATCCTACGAGATGTTTATGTAGAGGCACCACTGGTAGATATGGATTGTGATGAATTGTTGTTGCCGACCATCGAAGAGCCAACAACATATCACGAGGCGGTAGTCAAAGAGCTGTGGTATGAGGCCATGAAGAAAAATCTCGAGTCTATTAGGAAGAACAAGACATGGGAGCTCACCGACTTACCACCCGATCACAAGACCATCATATTAAAGTAGGTTTTCAAGTTGAAAAGAGATAGCGAAGGAAACATCCTCAAGAACAAAGCAAGATTGGTAGCAAAAGGTTATGTGCAGAAGTAAGGCATTGACTTTGAGGAGATCTTTACAGTAGTGGCGAAACTTGACATAGTCAGGCTAATTCTTGCCATTGCATCTCACCATGGATGGGAGATTCACCACTTGTATGTCAAATAATCATTTTTAATGGTGATATCGAAGAAGAAGTCTACGTCTCTCAACCTAAAGGCTTCATCACAAGAATAAAGAGCACAAGGTGTACAAGTTATATAAGGCTCTCTACGGACTACGTCATACACCAAGGGCGTGGAACACTTGCCTCAACAAGAGAATGATGAGTCTCGGCTTCGTGAAATGTTCTCAAAAACAGGCTGTGTATACGAGAAGTTATGGAGAAAAAGTACTCATTGTTCACGTATACGTCGACGACTTGATCGTGATAGGATCAAGCATCAATGGTGTTGAAAAGTTCAAAAAACAAATGATGAAGGAGTTCGAGATAAGTGATTTCGGGCTACTATCGTACTATCTTGGTATCGAGGTGAACCAGAAGAAATATAACATTAAGGTGAAGCGGGAAGCTTATGCGAAGAAGGTGTTGAAATAGTTTGTAATGGAGGATTGTAACTCGAGCAAGTATCCAATGGAAGCAAAGTTGCAGCTCGAAAAGGATGTGGAAGGAAGCTTAGTGGATTCAAAGGAGTATATGCGTATCATTGGGTGTCTTAGGTACCTGACGCACACTCAACCCGATATCTCTTATGCATTTGGCATAGTGAGTCGGAGAAACCTACCACTCTACACCAACAAGTAGTAAAACACATTTTTCGTTACGTGAAGAGAACAACGAGCTATGGGATTCAGTTAAGAAGAGGACGAGAAGTTGAATAACGCGTTAATTTTACTAATAACGACCTCGCCAATGACACAAACAATAGAAAAAGCACTAAAGGGATGGTATTTTATCTCAACGGGAATTTGATCACCTATCAATCTTAAAAGTAGTGAATTGTTGTTTTATCTTCATGTGAGGCGGAGTTTATGGCCTCTACTACAACGTCGTGTTAAGGAGTTTGGTTGAGAAACTTGTTGAGGTGAGTTGCTCTGATGCCAGCCGAGGCCGGTAACCCTTTATGTCGACAACAAGTTCATAATAGCATTAATGAAGAATTCAGTGTTTCATGGACGCAACAAACACATAGACACTCGGTTCCACTTCATCTGTGAATGTGTTGAGAACCGACAGATCGTTGTAGAGTTTGTAAGCACTAGAGAATAACGTGCAAACATTCTCACCAAGGCACTAGCAAAAGTCAAATTTGCGGAGATACGAGAGCTGCTCGACGTGAAGAATCTCGAACCAAATCAAGCTTACGAGGAGATTGTGAGTTTAAGCATTGAATGTCAGTAAATTGAAAGTTTTGACCTTTATTATCTTTTTATTAAATTAGAGCTTATTTAATTATTAATGGGCTTGGGCACGTATATATAAATAATTTAGGATTTTTAGGCTAATTACTTCTTTATAAAGGTTGTTTGTAAAGATTAATACACAAAACTTAAGACTCTTAAGACTTTTCCTCTTTAACAAATTATTGTTTATTTTCCAGAGTTTCATTTCTTCATAATTGTTCTCAGAAGATCCGATAGTTAGAGCCAACAATGATAAAGCTTCATATGAAATTGAGAAGCTTTTATCACCGAGAGCATTGGACCGAGAGTATTGGCTCTACACTCGGTAAAAAAATTTGTCTTTGAGAACGAAAAATACTTTCGGTGATTCTGTTTTTTTCATCACCGACAGTTGAATTATTGACACCTTTCGGAGCATTGTCACCCTCGGTGAAATCAATCACCGACAGCAATTAGGTTTTCACCGAGAATTTTTCCCCTCGTTAAAAGCCATTTTTTCACTAGTGTATTTTAAATTATTATTTTTTATTTTGTTTATATATATCAATACATCTAATTTTTTTTATCAAAAATAATTATCACCCCTTCAAAATCATCCATTGTTATTATTTTTTCTCTCAATTATACAAATAACCCAATTCGAAAATCTCCTAATCTAATCCATTCTGATTGCAATTTAAAAGCTGAGTTTGGATGATAACTCATTAGCGTTGTTTGATAATGGGAACTCTCGTTATATAATGGTTCTAAATAAGAGATGATTAGTTTAAGTACCTTTTAGACAAAACCCTAAATCTAAAAAAGATCCCTATAATATATGACAGTAATTCAGCCAAACAGGCCTTCATCTCTATCCTCTAGGGGTCTCTGACCATATTCATTTTCATTCATTCATTCATTCAAATTAAGGGCTGGGCAGTGGTCTAAGTCCAAGAACACAGCTACTACAAATATAGAGAAATTTATTGGTCCAATTGGGACATGAGGGACCCTCCTAGCTACTTATAATCATTTCTTCAATTAATGTCTGCAAATTGAGAGCCTCTGCATGGAAATTTTTGTCCATGTCCTTTTACTTTAGGGTCATAATCAGAATTTTAATGCTTTGGAATTTAATATACTTTAAATTTCAGATTTTAAAAAATGTACAGAAAAGAAGAATAAGTCAATTAATGAATACATAGTTTAACTTTTAAGCACTTCTATTTAGATTAGGAATGTCCATATTTCTTTTGAAAATCACCTTGGTAACCTAGATTATGTAGGAGAACGATTGAATGACTCAGCATGAAAGATAAAATAAAAAATAAAAATTTGTTAAAATATATTATATTTTTTTATGTAAATAATTTGACAAGGTTATGTAAAACAACTCACTTCTCTTCACTTTAATGTCATTTGAAATGTTTCACTCTATTATGAATGATTTGTTTTTAGGTTAAAGACGGTTATAATCATTTAATATATATATATATATATATAATAAATTTTTATATAATTACTTAACAGGGCTATGTAAAACGATTTACCACTTCATGTAAAGCGATTGACACCTTCATGTAAAGTGTTTCACACTTTCATTTAATTTAAAACGCTTCACTCTTTCATTGAAATTTGTTTTTTTTCTCCCATCCGACGTGGCATACCACGTCAAATTTAATGTCCGCCATTCGCTCCCCTATCATATCTCTAAAATATGTTATATGTGTTTCACAAAACTTTCAAAGTTTCTCCCACGGAGTCACAAATGAAAAAAAGATAAAATGTTATTATTCTTTATTAAGACGATAAATAAGATCTCTTATAAAAAAACGGTAATTAAAATCGGACAGGAACCAATTGATCTTCTTAAAAAATTATGTGTTAAAGTTAGATTTTGTGTCTTGTTGTTTCTTGGTGATCATTTTTTTTATTTTTGTTTTTGTTTTCGTTATCATGTCCAAATAATTAATCTCGTTGTATTTTAAGTGTGTTTGGTGACAAAGTGAATACTCGTGTTTTTATTGATTTTATCGTTAAACTTAAATGACAATCATATATATTATATTTAATAAATCTTTTTAAAAATAAAATAAAATTTCTCTCCTTGAATTATTACTTTTTAAGTACATGCATTAGTGTTGATGTTGCTTATGACAAATAATAAACCATGTTTGATATATACTTGGTGTAACTTGAAGATAAGTTTAGAAGAGAAAGCCTCATAAATTTGGAGCAAATTTGATGATCAAAAGAGAATTTAATTTTTCGAAATAACCTTGCCTACATTGAAGACAAATTTTGACCTTGATCGTATTGCTAAATCTAACGGTGTGTTTCATAAATCTACCAAACATATATTCTACCATGTTAGATGTCTCATTATTTATAAACCAAGATTAAGAAAATAAAAACTACCTTAAAAACACAGGTTCATCCCACCAAACATATACTCTAACTAAAAACACTAAACACACACACACACACACACATATATATATATATATATATATATATATATATATATATATATATATATATATATATATATATATATATATATATATATATATATATTTTTTTGTTTTTTTATTCAAATTTTGTTTTTCTATATAAATCCAAATCAACCATGTTATTTGGGAATAATCAATGATTTGTGAATAACCCATTTTAATTAACTAAACCTAAATTAAGCAATATGATCGCCACTGTATTGTACTTTCTACTTTGGAGATTTTTTATCACCATCCCGTCTTGTTCGGCTTTGGAGAATCTCTGTGGCATACCATTATATCATTTTTTTAAATAATGATAAAATTATATAAATAAAAAATTTAATATTATATATTATAATATATGAAAATTTATATTATTATAAAAAATAAACTTAAATCTCTTATCAAATATGAAAAATAATAAATATCTTATATATTTAACTATGTTTATTAGTGTTTAAACAAAATTGAGTGAGATTGGGGAAGAATAGGAGCGAGAACACAAATATCATTACCGCCCCAATCAACACTGTCCATAGAACAATTTTAATAGAAAATCACATAACAGACCCTAAATATGTAAATAATTAATTAATTACTAAGCTATTTGTTTTTAAGCCTGAACCAAAGACTTGATCAATGCTTTAAAAGAAAAACATAATGAAAAACTTTTCTCTCTTTATACAAATACATAGAAACCAAACAAGCCCTAATTAACAGTCAGAACAATAAGTAATAGTACGTACAGTCTCTAGATGTGGATGGCTGACGTGGAAGCCACGTAAGCATCATGAGGATAGTTCCAAAACTAGAGAGGTATATTTTAACCTTGCTACGGTCTCTTTTTTCCTTTTTCATGAAAGAAAAATAATTAAAGAAACTAGAATATTCTTCCATTAATAGCAATTTAAAATAAAGATGAGAAAAAGAGATATTTTTTTATTTTTTTAACCGCACCATTATTCTTCTTCCTCTATTTCTTCACATTTTACAAATCATGATCCACACTATATATATTCCTCACTTGTGATATTTTCCATCTATCTTAATTCTTAAATATGAGAACCTTATCAAATCTCCCTGATCTCTCTCTTCATATCAGCCCACCATCTTCCCACGGCGCCGGCGCCGGCCACTTAGATATTCAACCGCCGCCGGCAGAAGGGTATTTCAGACACTTCTTCAACTCTCCAATCGATCCAAGGTTAATCCCAGTTCCTCAATATCATCATACCTACTACCGGCGGCCGGAAATCTACCGCGATCCAGAGTTCAAGATCAGAAACAGTTCGAGGACGGCCGGAAATGTTAGAGCTCCGAGAATGAGATGGACTTCTTCTCTTCACGCTCACTTTGTTCATTCTGTTCAACTACTTGGCGGCCATGAAAGTATATAAGTTAAACTTAACTATAATAATAAATAATAATTTTTTGGGCATTAATTAAATAAAACAATGATTTAATAACAGGAGCAACTCCAAAGTCTGTTCTAGAACTGATGAATGTGAAGGATCTAACCCTAGCTCATGTGAAGAGCCACTTACAGGTTCATCTCTTTTAACCATGCATACCCTTAATTAGAACTTGTTTGATATTGGGTTTTTACTTTTTACCCAGCCCAATATTTTATCTCATTTCATTTTATGTATCCCATATTTTATCTACCAAAATGCATTGTATTTAATATATTTTCTTTCATCTTTTGATTTTTTTTTGGGATCAATATACAGAAATACTAAAATATCTCCTCATTTAAATATTTTATTAAACTATTTTTTTTTACACCAAACATTATCTTTATCAAATAAAACTTGGTTTTATCCTCCAAATAACCATCATCAAAGAGCTTCAAGATCAAAACAGTTCTTTTCTCTTGACAAACCTTAGAGCTTGTTTGATATTGAGATTTTATGGGTTTTATCTAGGGTTTGAATACAGTCTTTGTTTAATTTTATTTTTTTTAAATTAGTTTTTTAAAGTTAATAATCATTCTACCCTTTAAATTAATATATGAGAGAAAGTATATTATACATTGTGTATGAATATTTGGCTGGATAGAATTGATGATGAGATAGATTAAGTAAAATGAGATAAAATATTAGATTTTGGATAAAAAAGTTCCAAAAAAAAAACATTAGGTATCTTTCTTTAGGGAAAAGTTTATATAATTTTTTCTTCATTCTAATGCAGATGTATAGAACTGTAAAAGGCACTACTGACAAGGCAAATTCAGGTAATTTGAAATATTAAATTTAGAGTTTATAATAATTAATATTCTATTTTTTATATTTATTATTTGGATATGATATTCACAGATCTTATGTCAGATAAAAGCATTATGAACAGTACTGTTCATATACTGATAGTGAATAATATAAATATTATTATTGTGTGGTAGAATGAATGAATGAATAATAATAATATGTGGGAATGGGAGTGACAGGTAAGGGTTTGGGAGAAAAGAGAATGAAAATGGTTGAAATGGAGGCAGCAGGATTGTCTAGTGAGAAAGCTGAAGCTAGTTATATCCATTCTTCTCTTGGCCCATCACCACCACCAGCTTTTTCCCATCATTGAAGATTGAATATCTTTCAGGATTAATTAGTTATTATGTTTAATTAATTAACCTAGCTAGTTTTATAGGTTTCTAATTAATTAGTTTGTACACATGTCATTGTGACATACTTCTATTAAATGAAATTTCAGACTTTATAATATGTTTTGTTAGAATAATGGTGCAATGTTATACAATCTAGATATCTCAAAGACTCCTACATCCTGTACTAACCATTCCTTTTTTATCTTCCTTATTTTAAATTTTCTTTTTAAATTGTGAGGCTAGAACAATCCTAATTCATAACCCCATAGCTTTCTTATCTATCATTTCTTATATATGTTTTCTCATTAGATAATGTATATAGTTAGTATTTTATAAGAATTTATAGTTTAGTCATAGCAGATAAAAGCTCATATTCTCAACATATCAATAGTTTTAGTTTTAGTTTTAGTCTATATACTTTGACCATTTAAAAAAGAATTATTAATATTATAACAAAGACATTAAGAAAACAATAAAGATCAAAACTCAGATCAAAACTATATAAGTTATCTTATAAATTAACTATATCCCACATATTCTCATGTGAACTTCTTTGAGAGCAAGGAATTGAGGTCCACTAGATATATACCATAGTCCGACATCTCTTGTTGTATTGAAGATATGTGATTTGGATCATCTTCAAATACGTTCCATACTTTTATCGAATTTTCAGGCTTCCACTATAAAACACACGTAGGTCAAGATAGACAAACAAGCTAGCTGAATTATCTCCTATCTCTTCCACACACATATCTTCAGTTGATAGAGTAAACACTATATATTGAAGTTATAGTTGTCACAACTCACAAGGAATTGAACCACTAACTTATACCCCTTTTAAGAAGTTCCAATAGTTACAAAAATAAAGCTAATGCTTGAGAAAAAAAATGAAAGATATAGACATCTCATATAGATAGTTTAGAGTTTAGACTAAAATTTTCATTTACATATACCTGTTATAACGGAATGAGTGAGAATGACGTAAACAGACATAGATTTAACGTGATTCACCAAGTTAATTAGAACTTGACTACGTCCACCCAGAAGAGAGATTATTATTGAAAAAATTGTTTACAGAGATGATATGACAAACTAGAGTTATAACACGAGTTTATATAACACTCGGTCCCCTGAAACCTTAATACAGAAACCCTAACAAATAGAGAATTGGGCCGGCCCATTAAGAAGGCCCAACTATTCAAGTCTATTCAACAAATCTCCACATTGACTTGAATTCTCTCAGATGTCATTGGTGCATTAGTCAATGCCCAGATCTCCCGAATACATTCGTCAATATTAGATGACCCAAATGTACTCGTCGGTGTCGGATGGCCCAGATGCACTCGCTAGTGTCGGATGGTCAAATGCACTCGTCGGTGCCGGATGGCCCAAATGCACTTGCTGGTGTCGGATGACCTAGATGCACTCGCTGGTGCCGGATGACCCAGATGCACTTGCCGGTGCCGGATGGCCCAGATGCGCTCGCCTGTGCCGGATGGCCCAAATGCACTCGCCGGTGCCGGATGGCCCAGATGCACTCGCCGGTGCCGGATGGCCCAGATGCACTCGCCGGTGTCGGATGGCCTATATGCACTCGCTGGTGCCAGATGGCCTAGATGCACTTATCGGTGCCAAATGACACAGATGCATTCGTCAATACCAAATGGTCCAGATGCATTCGTCAATACCAGATGGCCCAGATGCATTAATCAATGCCCATATGACCCATATACATTAGTTAATGCCCAAATGACCCAGATGCATTAGTCATTGCCCAAATGTTCAATCTTCTCTATCTATTTCTTCTAAAGTTGCCCCTAGGGCAACTTAATATTTTCTGACATTAAGCAAGTCCAAACAATGTTGGAACTTGCTATGAGGAACTGGCTTGGTGAACATATCAATAAGATTGTCAGTAGTTCCTACCTTTTTCATCTTTATCCTCTTCTCAGTCCTTAGGAAATGATATCGCACGTCAATATGCTTAGTCCGTTCATTATGAACTTGATCTTTGACTAAGAATATAGCACTCAAACTATCACATAAGACAGTTGCTTAATCCCGATGTAGGCCTAGATCACTAATTAGTCATTTCAGCCATATTCCCTCTTTAACAACTTCTGTTAATTCCATGTACTCTGCTTCTGTTGTAGACAAAGTCACAGTAGGTTGCAGATTCACTTTCCAACTAACAACTGAGCCCCCAAGAGTAAATACATAACCAGTCATAGATCTCCTACTATCAACGTCTCCAGCATAATTAGAATCTAAATACCCAGTAATCAAACATTGTGTATCACCTCCATATATGAGACCAACATAAAAAGTTCCCCATAGATACCTAATATACTCTTCACAACTTGCCAATGCTCCTTCCCTGGTTGTACTATAAATCTTCTCACAACACTCACTGCTTGTGCCAGATCTGGTCTTGTACAAATTATATCATACATTAAACTCTCTATTGTACTAGAGTAAGGAACTCGAGTCATATACCTTTTCTCTTCATCTGTTTGAGGAGCAAACAAAGTAGTAAGATGAATATTAGCAGCACAAGGTGTATCTATAGGTTTAGCTGATGACATCCAAGCCTTGACAACACCTTCTCCATGTAACCTTTTTGTGATAAGAAAAGTTTCTTCTGGCCCCTATCTCTAAGAATCTCCATTCCTAGAATTTTCCGAGATGTTCCTAGATCCTTCATCTCAAACTCAGCATTTAGAAGATATTTTAGCTTCTGAATATCTGTTTTGCTCTTTGCTGTTACCAACATGTCATCTATATACAAGACTAAGTAGATGGATGAGTCATCCTTTAACTTGTTGTAGTACACACAATAGTCATATGCACTCCTCTTATAATTAAGAGACATCATAAAGTTGTCAAACCTCTTATACCACTTCCTTGGAGACGGTTTAAGTCCGTATAAAGACTTCTTCAACTTGCAAACATATTTTTCCTTTCCTAGAACTTGAAAACCTTCTAGCTGAGTCATGTATATCTTCCTCTAGCTCTCCATGTAGAAATGCTATTTTCACATCAAGTTGTTCGAGCTAGTAACACCTTGAAAGAAGTATGTTTGACTATTGGTGAGAAAATTTTGTTATAGTCTACTTCCTCCTTCTGATTGAACCCCCTTGAAACAACTCGAGCCTTAAACTTGACTCCTTCAACAACTGTTATACCTTCCTTTTTCTTGAAAACCCATTTCCAGGTAATAACCTTTCTCCTTGTAGGTAAAGAGACTAACTCCCAAGTATGATTTTTGTGAAGTGATTCCATCTCATCTCCCATTGGTGTGAACCAATGCGCAACTTCAAACCTGGATACAACTTCTTTGTAAGTGGATGGTACAAACGTATTCACTTCCTCCTTAGAAACCTGTAGTGCATAACCAACCATATCTTCATAACCGTATCTCTGAGGTGGTCTAACTCCAATCCTCCTTAACTGACCTTCAGTCACACTCTCATGAATAACTTCATACGGTTGAGAATCTAATTGTTTAGACTCTGGCAGCTGACCCTCAACGTGTTTTTTCCTTTTGTAGAGTAGTTTCTAACTCCACCTGTTTGTTAGCACTACTACTTTTTACTATAGATTTCTCAAAAGAGTTAAGTATAGAATTCTCATCAAAGATGACGTTTCTAATCATAATAACTCTTTTTTCAGATGGAGACCATACTTTGTATCCTTTTACACCATCTCCATAGTCCACAAATACTCCTTTCTTCGCTCTTGGCTCTAGTTTACTATCACTGACATGTTAATAAGTTGTGCAACCAAAAAATTTTAGACCCAAGTAATTAACAAATTTTCCAAACCATACCTCGTAATGTGTTTTGTAGTTAATCCCGATGTGAGCCCCATGATTTATCAAATAACATGATGTAGTCACCGCCGCTGCCCAAAAAACTTTTATCAAGATTTGCATTAGAGAGCATGCACCTTGCTCTTTCTAGTAATGTCTGATTCATTCTTTCATCTATACCGTTCTGCTGTGGCATATGCCTTACCATGTGATGTCGAGCAATCCTTGCATCCTTGCAGAACTGATTGAAATCAAATGTACAAAACTCCAAACCATTGTCAGTTCGCAACCTTTTGATTTTCTTCCTAGTTTGATTTTCCACCAACGTTTTCCATTCATTAAATTATTTGAAGACTTTTCCTTTATTTTTCATGATAAACAACCAAGTCATTCTTGAAAAATCATCAATAATTATCAAGTAGTATGCAACAGAAACAGAACCTGATATAGTAAAACCCTGCAAGAAATATAGAGTGTCATTCTTGACACCTTTCAGAATAACATCAGAACCCTTACAGACATTCAAACTCCACTTTCACCGTTGAACTCAAATCCTTTACTATCTAGCATACTCAGAGATATCAAATTCTTAGTAATAAGTGGAACATGTCTAACCTCATTTAGTGTACAAAATCTACCATCGTGTGTCCTGATCTTGATTGAGTCAATCCCAACTGCCTTACAAACAGAACTATTGGTCATAGAAACACTACCACCATCTACATGTTTGTAAGATTCAAACCACTCTCTTTGAGGACAAATATGATACGAAGCTCTAGAATTAAGAACACATGCATCAGTTTGATGAGTGTGACCATCTACCACTAGAGCAATACCATCATCATATAATATATTATCTTTTGCAACAGCTGCAGAACTAGAACTAAATTTCTGTGGATTTTTCTTCAAAGGACATTCATTCTTCCAATGTCCTTTCTCTTTGCAGTAATTGCAGATATTAATCTGCTTATCACCCTTTAAAGTAAACGACTTGTCGCGTTTCTTCTCTTTCCCTTGCCCGTTACTTCCGCTGTAAACAACCCTGAAGCTTGACTATCTGTAATTGTACCAGACGCCATATGACGTAGATCCCTTGAATGAAGGGCAGACATGACATCTTCCAGACTTACTGTAGAATTATCTTGGAAGGAAATAATTTCAAGAATGGAAATTCTAAGAATTGAATGTTATCGGTAGCAAATCAATAAGAATAATTGATTTGCTACTTGATTGAAGATTTGCTTATGATTATCATATCAATTATAATTGATTTACTACCAATAACATTCTATTCTTGGAATTTCCATTTTTGAAATTATTTCCTTCCAAGATAATTCTACACTCCCCCACAAGTTGGGTAGTAGATGTTGAGACTGCTCAACTTGCCACATACTTCCTCAAATCGCCTTGCTGAGTATGTCAGCCACCTGATTACGAGATGTAACGTAGAGGGGTGCAATAGAGTCTTGGGTAGAGATCAAAGAGGTTGTTGTCGATGGGATGAAATGACAGTGAAAAGACTGTGAATTACCGAAGTTTCACTAGATGTTGATGACAACGAGTGACGTTTGAATCACCGGAGTGTCGATGAATGGCAGTGAAAACACTTTGAATTGCCGAAGTTTCACTGGAATTTGATGACAGCGAGTGACGTTCGAATCGTCGGAGTGTCGCTGGATGTTAATGATAGCGAGTTGGCTTGAAGCGCCGGAGTATCATTGGATGGCAGTGAAAAGACTTTGAATTACCAAAGTTTCACTAGAATTTGATGATGAATAAAATATTCTCTCGAAAAATAATAATAATAATAATAATAATAATAATTAATAGAGCATTATTAAAAAATATAATAATAATAATAATAATAATGATTAGAGCCCTCCATCAATGACTAAGGTAACCATTGATGGAGGCAGCGAAAGACTAAATTTATAGCTCAAGAACAAAAGTTTGGCTCTAATACTATGTAGAATTTTTGACAGAGGAAAAATAATATTTTTATTGCTTGTTTTTGGTTATTTATTACATAAGAAGTCTAGTGTTTAAATATTGAAAATTACATATCAATAAAATAAATTATCAACAAAATAAAAATCAAATCTATAAATAAAATAAAAATCAAATAAATTATAATTGATTTGATAATCAGCAGCAAATCTTCAATCAAGTAGCAAATCAATTATTCTCATTGATTTGTTACCGATAACATTCCATTCTTGGAATTTCCATTCTTGAAATTATTTCCTTCCAAAATAATTCTACACTTACTGTATCTTTCCCAACAATACAAGACTGGAAAAAAATTTCATATGATGGAGGCAAAAATACTAACAAGATTAATGCAACATCTTCATCTTCAACCTTAACATCAATATTTCTTAATTCTAACATAATAGAATTTAAATGATCTAGGTGTTCTCTGATTTGCATACCTTCCAGCATTCGCAGAGTGAACAAACATTGCTTCAGAAACAACTTGTTGGTGAGTGACTTCGTCATATAGAGTCTCTCCAACTTCAACCATAACCCAATGGCCTTCTCCTCCTCTGAGACCTCGATGATAATATCGTCTGCAAGACACAACACTATTGTTAAATGCGCATTCTCTTCCAGAATGGCCATCTCAATAATTATATCTGCTATTGATTACACTTTTAGTGCCCCCCCATAGGCCTTGTTGTTTCAGCAAAGACCGCATCTTGATCTGCCATATGCTAAAAATGTTTCTCCTTGTGTACTTATCGATTTTAATGTTCACTACTGCCATCTCAGTTGAAGAACAACAAACGACCGACTTAATCTAGCTCTGATACCAGTTTGTTATAAGGGAATGCGTGAGAATGACGTAAACAATAAATAGACAAAGATTTAACGTGGTTCACCAAGATAGAACTTGGCTACGTCCACTTAAAAGATAGAGATTATTATTGAGAATAGTTTACAAAGATGATATGACAAACTAGGGTTATAATACGAGTTTATATAACACTCGATTCCTGAAATCCTAATACAGAAACCTTAATAAATAGAAAATTGGGCCGGCCCATTAAGAAGGCCCAACTATTCAAGTCTATTCAACAATACCTCTCATTAATATTATAACAATCAAATAGGTAGATAGTTAAAACTAAGGATGATAATTTGAAACCGTCTCATGGTTACCGAATCAAATTGCCACATTTGAGACGGTTTTTTCCTTATTTGATCGGTATTTGATTTGGATGGTATTTGTGTCTCCCATCCAGACCCACCCTATCTCATCCCGAACCAAACGAGACGGTAATAGTAAATGAATTCGCCCTGAATCGCTAATTGCTATCCTTAGTTAAAACTTAAAATGTCTAAATTTAAAACTAAATTTGACTATTTTATTATATATATATATATATTATAATATTTAATTATTAGTCATTTGAACCCTAAAATAACCAAATATTTGGACTAGGGAGGTGTCATTTTGTGGACGACCTCTCGTATTCCCCGATAATATTTTTTTAAAATGTAGTTTATTCTCCAATGAATATAACTACCTTTTTCATTTTTACTGAATCTATAAAGCACAGAATCCTTGTTGGTCTCGTTCAAGATTAAAATTGATGTGGACTTAAAAAAAATAAAGATAAAATTATAGATAAAAGGAATGAATTATTGTAATTTTTTAATTACAGAACTAAATAATGAATTCAATTGAAAAAATAATTAAAAAATTAGGGGTCATGTCTTTTTATTATTGGCCTAAATGTCACGGCCCATTGGTATGGAATGCACATGTCAAGCCCATAAGGTGCATTTTCCAGAATATTCCAGATTATGTGTGGTTATTTCTAGAACTCTCTAGATTTCTCTAGGAGTTCCCTTTTTGTGAGTGAGGTCATGGAACTCTCTAGAATTCTCTAAAAGTTCATCTTTTTGTAAGTAGGGTCATGAAACTTTCTAAAATTCTCTAGGAGTTCTTAAAGTGTATAGATATGAGAACTCTCTAGAATTCTCTAAGAGTTCTCAAGTGTAGGTAGCTAATAGAAATCTCTAGGAATTCTTAGGTCTATATTAGTAATAGAAGAGTCTAAAAATCTCTAGGACAAGGAAGATCTAGAATGATCTTTCCACTTGTATATAAACAAGATTTGACCATAAACCAAGGACAATATTCAAAACACTCAACACTTGTAATGCCTCACTCTTGTAAACAATAAAAAAAATATTCTCCAAGCTCTTTCTCTCTCAAGTATTCCATCTTCTTGTATGTTTTAGAAGACTGATTAGCTAGGATTGTGGCAATCTAGCCTAGTGTCGCGCAAGATGAGGAAATATTCAGTGACCGAGTATCTGCCTATGACAGGTGGTATCAGAGAGAAAGTGGTATCGTATCCACGTTTGTGCTTCCGCATTTAAGAGAAGAGATGGATTCGGATTCCAAAGTCACAAAGGTTTCGACCGGCGAACAGAAGGATAAGTGGTCCAAGAGGGACAAGTCCACCGAGAGGAATGTCGGCATGGAAGCGTGGGTGACTCGGCTTAAGGAAGGCATGTCCGAACACCAGGAGGCTCTCGAATTGTTTAGCGCGGTGGCCGATAGGGTGACGTTGCCGGATGAGGCTAGTGAAAAGTTGGAGAACGAGGTGATGGGGATCATTAACAATATGAACCAGAGCATTCGTGATAAAGTACTGGGATCGGTTCGAGGGGAGGTTAATGATATCCGCCATGAAATGCTCGAGATAGTTCAGGGCGAAGTCCATGCGATGGTCGAGGCCCTCCGTATGGAGATCTTGGGGAGGCTAGAATTGAGGGAAAGGCGGATTGGGAGGAATGGAGGGGAACATAGAGGTGAGGCACCTTAACGGATGGATGTTTCTAAGCCAACTCCATTCAAAGGCTCGAGGAGTGCAAGGGAAGTGGAGGACTTCCTTTGGAACATAAAGATGTATTTTCGGGCATCAAGCATCCTAGATGATCATGGAAAGTTGGAGACAACACATTTCTTCCTGTAAGAGATATCACTACTATGGTGGAGGAGGCGGGAAGTAGACATTGAACGAGGGACTTTGAGGATGGAAACATGGGAAGACTTCAAGACCGAGTTCAAGCGCCAATTCTTCCTAGAGAACGTCGAGTTCGAGGCTAGGAAAATGTTGAATCAACTTTTGCACAATAGGACTGTCAAGAAGGATGTGAAGGAGTTCCAAGAGTTGATGATTGAGTTACCTAGTCTAACAGAATAGGAGACCATGTTCGCGTTTGTGAATGTCCTTAAGACTTGGGCGCAATTGGAGCGGCAAAGGGCCAAGGTGCGAGATGTCTTAGAGGAAATCGCGGTTGCAGAGAGACTGTTAGAGCTCAAAGTATTTATGGATAGGATGAAGATCCTCAGGGACGAGGAGGAAAATTGTGGGGAAGACCGCCCACGTGACCAGGAGAAAGGTGGGGGAGACCTCCCACCTAAGAAGGGGCATGAACATAACAACTATGTGGGGGGAAATTGACGACTCGGGTAAGCCAAAAGTGTATCATATTTGTGGTGCCCACAATCGCATAAAGTTTATGTGCCCGTTCAAGGGGGGAAATGTTGCAGTAGTTAAAGGAACCGAGTCTTCCAAGGAAGAGGAAGGAACTCGAGTGGGATCCTTGAGACTGCTCAACGCTGTGAAAACTAGTGTTGTGAAGCCATCAAGGGAACATAGAGTGACTCTTTGTTCGTGGAAGCTTGGATCGGGGGGAGACGCATTAAGGCACTAGTGGATACAAGGGCTACGCACAACTTAATGCGAGAAGGAGTAGCTAAGGCGTTGGGTCTACGGATCAGCCCAACAAGAGGGACGGTAGCAGAGGATCCTGCTTCGTTATATATATATATATTTATATAAATATTATTCATATTTTATTTTCTTCTCTAAATTTTTAATAAACATTTTTTTACTTCAACAAAAATATCTATAATATTGTGCAAAATAAATTTCATAAAGAAAAATTATATAGAATAAAATGAACAAACTACATCAAATATTTATAAGAACATATATAATAATATATTTATTAGTATCTCAGTATATCAAACTTACATCTAATAAAAAATTTCCATCATTTTCTTTTGTAGGACAATGATGGAAAATTTGTTAGCCATGTACTTTATCAATTTGTCAAATGATACAATGATTTTTTTTTTAATGTACGAAGCAAGAATTACACTCACAATCATGATTTTTATTTTCATTTAAAACGTTCAAGGGACGATCAAACCGTAATATTTATATTTGATCTCTTGTCACTTGAGTTACTTTAACGGCGCTTTAGACACTATTTCTCATTCCTCGTAATTATATTTGTAAATAATTCAAAACCTATAAAAATATTCTTAAATTATATACGAACTCATTGCACGAGAATTGAAAAATAAAATTATTTTTAAAAATAATGTCGTATAGGTTATTTTGGAAACAATATCGTGTAGGTTTGGATCTTAAAATAAATAATTTCGGACAATTTATTAATAAAATAAGACATAAATTATCACAAATAAATAAATAAGTTAAATAATGGATTAATTGAAATGCTTACGGAGAGCTGCGTGATCACTACTGTCCTCGCCAGCTGATCAAAGGATGACTGCAACTGCTCCGATTTCTCTTTCGAAGTTTATGTTGTTCTTTGATTTGTATTTAGTAGTTGCTTATCCTTTGAAATTATGATTATTATTATTAACTATTTAATTTGGCTTAGAATATGTTAGTAATATCAGGTCTCACTAATTCGCATTATAATAGTGAAGGCCTTAAATTCGTTTGAGATTGAAATTTGGGATAGTTGTTCTTGAGACTCTACTCAAGAATGAAGAACTTGAGGCATGTAGCAATGAACTAGGGATTGATTTGGGGGGTCAATCCCTATTGGATTTGAGACACTATTCTTCATTTTCGTTAATACTTTCGGTTTGTTGTTCAAAAGTCAGGATTATGATGCTTTGATTTGTTTTGTTTGGTAGGACTATATTAGCACAAACACTAATAGGTAATTCATCTAGAAAAACGCGAATTTCGGTATTACTTGATACCCATTCGTTGCTTCTCGATAAAGCTTTTTGTTTTCTGAAAGGTCTCCATTTCTGTTTGAATGGTGCGACGGACAATGGTGGAAATGATCCTCGTGTCGAGGAACATTTCCATACTCTTTGGTTCACAGACTGAGGTCACATCCTAGCTATGAGTGTCAAAACCCTTGACTACAATGGTAGATTTATGGACGTTAGCCTGGATAGCCTAAAATTAAGGGTGTAAACGAGCCGAGTCGAGCTTGAACTAGTCCTGGCTCGAGTTTGGCTCGACTCGTTTTTATTGGTTCGGTTCGTACTGGAGCTCGATCAAGCTTTTAATATTAAGCTCGAACTCGGCTCGATCATATAATCATAAGTTCGAGTTCGGCTCGAAAGGCTCGAAAGACTCAAATTTAAATATATTTATATATTAATTTCTTATATTGAAAAAAACAACTGAACAATATTTAGGGTTTTACCGGAGCGAGATTTAGGGCTTGCTTCAAAACGAGATATAAGTTTGTTGAAGAAGTATCAAGGGGTAGTCTTTTAAGTCTTCTTTTAAAATGATTGTGGAAGTGTTATATTATAATTGAGATAAACTTGAAAACATATTAGACTTAACTAAGTTTATTTTAAAAAATAAAATACTTTATAATGAAATAAAATAATTTTATATCTTATAAAATATAATATATTTACTTTGCATATATTAAATAATATTATAATATAAATATATTTTTTTGTTTGATTTTTAAAAATTATATTTTTTAATTAAATTAATATCAAATCTATTTATTTCTTTATAAGTATTATATATATAAATATATATTTTTTAATTTATAAATATTATTCTAGTATATATATTGATATACCAAAATATTGAAAATCTTATACCTTTTAATTACCAATAATTTTGGTATCAATATCTTAAGCAATAAGTTCATAAATAGTCTTATGGATGTTTCAAATTTTGATTAAAAAAAGTAAAATATAATATAAAAAATTATATGATTAGGTTCGAAAAAGCTCGACGAACCATCAAGTGAGTCTTAACTAAGTTCGAATTCGGCTCGAACCTTAAACGATTGGCTCGAGCTCGGCATGAATTCGATTTTGACTGAACTCAAATTAAGTTTTGACCGAACGGCCCGTGAGCGGCTCGGCTCATTTACACTCATACCCAAAATATTTTGTATATACATTAAAACAAAAAATATTGTCGTTAGTGATAGATTTTTCGTCTCTAAAGAAAAATAACGACACTTAACAAGTTTATATTTTTTGTTTGCTTGATATTATTCTCTTCTAGCTAGGGTAAATTTTGTAAAAAGTTTTTATCCCAGTAGATTACAAATCCTTGTTTTTCTCTTGCTTGATTAGCTATTGTTCCCTACAACTAAAACTAGTGGAAGAAGACGAAATATTTTTAATACCCTGTGTTTGTGGCTTAGTCCCAGAATTGCATTCCCGAGTTGACCCATGACCTGGTTTGCCCGCACACAAGCCCAATTCCCTAATCAAAACCCAACTTCTAAAAGTCCAAGCCCAGAACTGTGTCGGTAGCCCCCCGCTTAAATCCGAATGCCAAAAAAGTATAAAATGACTCACCATATTTTTCTCTACAAGTTGGAACATAAACATCATTTTTAGGCATGTTTAGTTGAATTTTATCATTTATTCATTTTTTAGGCTTCTAGTTGGTGGCTTCAAAAATTATAAATATTTTTTTGCATGATCTATAATGTGGAATATTAGTATATTAGTATATTAATATGAAAATTTGGAATTATTTCAGATTTTACCTATGGCATACAGGTAATACGATCTTCCTTATAATTAGATTTATTCAAATGCAACACAACTACATCATACACATGCCCTAAGAATAAATCAGGAGTAATTTGATTGTTTTATGTTAGAGCATAGGTATAATACATAGAATAATGTGGATATAATGACAGCCTTCTTTAATTCAAAATCGTTAAAATGTGTATTTTAATAAATGACCAAATATTTATGATGTGTCTGATGAGTAATTATTAGTTTCTAAGCTAGATTACGATGTCAACGAGAATATCCAAGTAAAATTCTCAACACATAATATGAAGATGGATGAAAACAAATCACCCATAAAGGTGGTCCATGAATTAGAGACTAAAGTGTGGCCCAATGTCCACGAGATTTCATCTCTACGTATGTTTTCCATTCAAGTATTTCTCCATAAAAAACTACCAACATTATCAGCTGAAGAAGCTAAATGATCTACCGCATGGTTATATGCAAGTAGAAAAGCGTCTCTGAACGCTGAGAATGAGTTATTCTGACTAGATTTATCAATGAATTTAAAGATTATTGTTTGGAACTTTTATGGATTAAATTATGGTGTGAAGAGAGGTATCAATTAAGTCACTAATGAGAACCCTTAGTTGTGCATATAATATTTTAGTGAGACTAAAATTTGAAAGATTGATTAGTGGATCATTAGAAATCTATGTAATTGGCGGTTGTGTGGTTGAGAGACTCTTGATTCTATAGGGGCGTTAGGTGGAATTCTTGTTACATGGAATGAAGACATGTAAGAGAAAATGGTTGTTAATTTGGTTACATACTCGGTTAATGTTCAAATAAGAAATCAAGAGGATAATTTCCGATGAGTAATTTACGCGGTTTATGGACCGATTCTTTTACAATTTAAAATAGAGTTGTTTAATGAGATGTAGAATGCGACTAGTCTCCGGGACTTAACAATTGTTTTTGAGGGCAGCATTAACGGAGTTATATTTCCATATTAAAGAAAGAAAATGGGTCAAAAGGCATAATAGCCTAATGTACGAGTTCTCAAAGATAATCGAATAGTCTATTTGTCTTTGAAAGGTGGTCAATTCACATTTAGGAGAGGTAATGACAATGGGGTCACATTCATTCTCATATTGACAAATTTCTAATTAGTGAATCAATTTTTCGAGGGTTTTCTAATACATTTCAAAAGGTCCTTCTATGGAGTTGTTCAAATCAGCGACCGATCTTAATGGAACGTCAAATGATGGAGAGAACATGTCGACCATTTATATTCGAAAATAAATGGTTGATTAAGAAATACATTATATCGCGTGTGCAATCGTGGTGGGTGAATCATACATTAGTTGGTTCTCCATTGAGTAATCTCTTTGTGAACTTAAGGAATCTGCGTAAGATTCACAAAAGTTGATTCGTGGGAGACCGTGCTTTATTTTTGGCTAAAATCAATCTTGTGTAATGAAATTAAGGTCATTGATGGGATGAGAAGATTTGTGAACTCTTCACTAAGGAGGTTAGTTCTCGGATTCACATTGTTAGCAAGTTGCTCGATGTGTAAGAAGGAATAAATTGGTACACGCCAACGTAGTAGAGCTATGTTGTTAAGAGTCAGATATAGAAACACCAATTTTTTTCCATTGGATCTCTAACGCGAAAGCAAGAAATAATGTGATTAATTTGATCTCAATCGAGTGTGAAGTTCATGATAGTCAACCTGAAATATCTACGAATATATTCAAGTTTTATAAGGATTCATTTAAGGAGCCATTTAAGGTCAGACATAAATTGAATGATATTATTTTTGATTCAATTAGTACAATGCAAAAAGAAATGTTAGAGGCTCATTTTATGTTAGAGGTGGTTGATGAGGCCATTAAGGGGTGTGGAAGTGATAAAACGTCGGGATGCGACGAGTTACTTTGTTTTTTCTAAAAATGCATGGTCTTTCCTTAAGTCTGGAATTATGGAAGCAATTGATAACTTTTATTGATTTTCATTATTTAAGAAGATTTAAAACTCTATTTTGATATGTCTAATTCGTAAAACTCCAAGGACTATTGATGTGAAAAATCTTAGGTCTATCAGTCTTGTTTCGTCTTTCTATAAGATTGTCACAAAATGTTTGACCAACAAGTTGCGGAAGGTGTTAGAGACGATAATATCTAGTAATAAGATGGCGTTAATTAAAGGTCGTCAAATTTATGATGTCGTATTAATAGACAATGAGTGCATTGACTCATCTAATTCAAGAGGTAAAATATGTTTTTGTCAAGTTAGAAATCGAAAAAGCTTATGATCATGTCAATTTGGAGTTTTTGTTTGATGCAATGGACAAAATGGGAATGGTTGCAAAATGAGTTAGTTTGTATCTCGATGGTTAATTTTTCTATCATTGTTAATGAGAGTTCTCAATATTTTTTTGAGAGCTTCCGAGGGATCACACATGATGATCCATTCTCTCCTTTTTTCTTCGTCATTATTATGTAAGCTCTCTAAACAGTCATACCTTTCGAGATCTCAGCCGGGGGGGAATTAAGGTGTCCATTGTTGGTGAAACCATGACGAATATATCAATGACGGTTTTCGTAGAAAACTCGGGACTCATTCGTGGAGTAAATTGTGGGTCAAAAAGATATCATTTTTCCGTATCACATTCATTTTTTGCTGATGACACGCTCTGTATGGTTTAGGCTACCTACAAGAATTTTAAACAAATTCAAGATATTTTATGGTTATTGGGTGCATGTTTCGATCTTCGAGTTAATCTTAATAAGTTAGACATATTTTTCTCAGATTATGTTTCGAATAGAAGAAGGATGAGGTTGGAAATGTGGTGGGTTTAGAATTGGTGGGGTTTTGTCAACATATATTGGTATGTCATTGGGTGCTAAAATTACGATCCAAAGTCTCATGGACCCGATTTTCACTAAAATGGAATGCAAATTGTCTAAATGAAAAATTAAAATATCTCGAAAGGGGGTCGGTTAATCCTCGTTACGAGTGTGTTGTCATTTATGCCCACATATATAATGTCTTTATTCATTCTTCCCAAGTGTGTGACAATGAAAATGGAGAGAATAATGTGTAAATTTCTGTGGATTTTCTAACTCATCGTTTTATCATCTAATTAGTTGGGATAATGTTAAATGTTTTACAGATCAATGAGGTCTAGATATTCAAGATCTTATTTCCTTGAATAAGCCTCTTTTATCAAAATTGTGTAGTAGATTTGCAATAGAGTTGAATAGTCTTTGACCATTGATAATTATATGTAAATAATGTCATAATTAGTCTAGTTGGTTCATTAAAGTGTCTAATTATCCAATAGATTGTAGCATTTAGAGGGGAATTTATTCTATGTGGAAATGATTTCGTGAGAAGTCTAAATTCATTGTGGGGATGGTTCTTCGATTAGTTTTTGGGACGACATTTGGTATAGTGTCAACAGTTTAATTAGAACATATCTTGAGCTTTCTTTCATTGTTATATGTAGAAATGTCACAGTTAATGACATGTTTAATCCTCAATCTAGTGATTTTGCTAGCCGAATTAGATATGGAAGGAGATTAAACATTATGAAGACTTCGTCTCATAATAAAATTTTATTTTTGTAGAACTCAAGCAAGACGTTATGCGTTGGCAAGATATGAATAGTTTTCATGACTGACATTGCTACAAGTTGTTCTCTAAAAAGATTTTAAATAATTTTTGTTGGGAGACATTTTGGGAATCAAAGATTTCATCAAATATCTCGTTCTTTGGATAAAGTGTTATTCACGATGGAATTCTGAATGATGACATGGCATGAAAAAAATTGTATTATGGATAGTCGTATGTGTCACGAAAAGGTTGAATCGACAACTCACTTATTTTTACATTGTTGAGGTGACTATTATTTGTGATTTTTATAAAGTATTACTATGATTCATTGAGACTCGTGTCTTTGGGTATTTGCTAAAAAAAAATTGATTAATATGACTGAGATGACATACATATTGGGTTACCATACCAAATAATTTTTGATATACTATCTGGTTGAAGATAAATTTGATTTAAAATATAATTAAATAATTATTATAATAATAAATAAATAATTTATTATTAAATAAAAATATTATTTTAAAATTATTATCATGAAATATGAGTTATACAATATTTAATCTAAATAATAAATATTTATTAATAATAAAAATATAATCATTGTAAAAAAAAATATATTGATTAAATTATAATTCTTTATCAAACAAATTTCAAATAAAAAATAACTCAAAATGAATTATTTTTTTGAATATAAAACATATAATAAATTTTCTCAAATTGTTTAAATTTTTTAATAATCTTAATTAACTTATATTTTATAAAAATATATATATAATATATTTTTAATAATAAATAAAGTTTTAATTCAAACATTAAAATAATGTTAAATATAATTTATTAAATATTTAAATTATGAAATAACAATTTGAATATTTTTAATTAAATATTAAGTTTAAATTTAATTTATTAACAATTTTTCAAAAATTAATTATAAAAATATTTAAAATTATATAATTTTAATAAATATTTATGAATTTATTATTTACAAAAATTAATAATTATTAATAATATTATATTAATTTATAAACATAAATTAAATTATAAAATTAAACATTATTTATTTTTTAAATTAATATATATATATATATATATATATATATATATATATATATATATATATATATATATATATATATATATATATATATATATATATATATATATATATATATATATATATATATATATATATATATATATATATATATATATATATAAAGAGCGGTAAATTTCAAAATTTTAAACTAAATATTTTTTAATTTTAATTTATAAATAATTTATATTTTAATTTAAAAATATTTTTTATAAAAGATTTACTTACACATTTTTAATTTATATTATTATAGAATTATTTAAATATTAATTAATTGTTTTTTAAATATATTAAAAAATTGCATCATTTTAAATTTTAAAATAATAATTACTTTTATACAAAAACTTGAAGTTTTAAAATATATTAAAATTATATAGGTTTAAAATTTATTTAATATTATAATTGTAATATATTTATTATATTTATTTTATTAAGTTAAATTTTTTATTAAAAATTATAATAAATATTAAGATTTTATTAATTTTAATTTATTAAAATAATTATTTATAATCATTAATTTTATAAATATATTTTATAATTTTAATTATTTTAAATAATTTTAAAAATTAATAATTTAAAAATTACTAGTTTATAATATATAACATAATAACTTATAATATAATATTTTAGAAATTAAATTTTATTAAAAATAAATAATTTAAAAAAAGTTAATATAAATTAAATTATTATTTTTAGATAATATTTACTTTTAAAATTTTATTTATTTCAAATATTTAAATATATATTTTATATATTTAGATTAAATCTTCAAATATAAATCTTAAAATTTATAAATTTAAATTTACTAAATAAATATCTTTATTAAAAAAAATTATATAATTATATTAAATATATTCTTTATTATTGAATTTTAATTTTTATATATTTTATTATAATTATTTAATAAATATTAAAAGTTTATATTTAATAATTAATAATGTTTAAAATTCTTATTTTATTAATAATTTTATATTATAATATATATATATATATTAAAAATATAATATTTATATTACAAATATAATTTTTTATAAAATTTATGTATTAATATTTATAATTAGTATTTTGTTGTGTATTTATAAACTTTATATGAAATCTACCTGCTAAACTAACTCTATATCTATAGAGATTTTCTTGGATATAAAAAATTAATATTTTTACTTGTATATACCAATTAATATTTATAAAATATGGATATATTATATATTTTTTTAATATTTTTATTATAATTTTCTATATAAAAAATAATTAATATTTCTTTATAATAAATAATATTTTTAAAAAATTATAATAAAGTTTTTTATTTTATAATTTATTAAATAAATAATAATATATTTGTAATATATATTTATTTTAAAAACTTTAAACAAAACAAAATTATTTAAAATATAAGTAAAGAAATATTATAATAATAAATAAATAGTGTATTACTAATAATTTATTATAAATACAAGAATTATTTCTATACTATATAATAAACTTATTATAATTAAATATTAGTTATACAATATTTAATTTAAATTAATTAAAATTTTATTAATAAGAAAATTATAATATAATATAATATATAAAAATATTAATTTTGGTTTAAAAATACATATAATATAATATAATTAATAATAATAATAATATTTTTATTATAAATTTCTATAAAATAAATTTCAAAGAAATAAATTGAATTAAAAAATTATCAATGCTTGAATTTAAAAATATAAAACAAAATTAATTTTTTTTAATAATATTAATTAACTTACATTTTATTAAAATACATATAATATATTTTTAATAAAAAATAAAAATTTATTCAGACATTAAAATAATTTTAAATTCCAATTATAAATAATGATTATTTTTATTTATTTATTGGTTTATTAAAATTTAAAAACAAAATAATTTTATTTTGATTTATTATCAATTTTCTAAAAACATTATATTAATATATATATATATATATATATATATATATATATATATATATATATATATATATATATATATATATATATATATATATATATATATATGAAATTATAAAATAAAAACATAATTTTATTTTTTAAATTAATATATATATATATATATATATATATATATATATATATATATATATTCAAGGTTTGATACAAATTTTAAACTAAATATTTTTATTTTTATTTATAAAATTTTTATTCAATCATTAAAAAGGTATATTATTAAATTATTAACTTATGTTTTAAAATTAAAATAAATTATATAATAAATAATATTAGAGGTTTTAGATGTTAATTACTCAATAATACTAATTATAAGAATATAAGATAAGTTTTAAAAATAAAAGTTTGAAATTTATTTTAAACTTATAAATAAATGTTATTAATAAAATAATTTGAAAATATTTATTAATTTTATGTTTTAATGAAATTTAAAAAGTTTATAGTTTTATAATGAAAATATATATTAAATATTATATATTTAAGAATTTATATATATATTAATTATTTAAATAAAAAATATATATTGATAATTTATATACCTGATTAATTTAAATTAATTTAATAATATTATATTTAAATTATTGAAAAACCATAAGAAATAACCCTATCATAGTACAAAAATTATAAGTGTGTTTTTTAAGATGTGTCTGTTCTTATATAAAAACGTTAAAATTAATAAATATTTAGTATTTAGATTTTCATGTTGAATTGTCTAAAGTATTTAGAGTTTTATTTTATAATATTAAACTAGAGCATATTTAACAATATAAGTAATACAGTATTAGTTTTGTTAATTAAGTTCAACTTTAATTTTTATGGTTATGCATTTGTTATGATTTGCATATATTATTTTAAAAAACACACTTTAATACAATAACTAATAAATGTCACACAATTTTAATGTTGAAATGTAATTTTTTTTTAATTAAGTATCGCAATTGAAAAAGTTGTTTAAGAAATCTGATTGTAAAAACTTATTTATCTGTAATATTTATCTATAATATATATATTATATTATATTATAATTTTGTATGATTCTCTTTACATACTTCGTGATAAAGAAGGAAATAAATGCACCATCTCCAAAATAAAATAGTACAATAGTCCTTGGTATTTCCAATAAAGGAGAAGATTTAATTGGAAATCGAACATTTTTTTTCTCTTAAAAATCACTTATACTTGACCACCTAGTTCTTTAATACCATTCCCTATTATAAGCAATATATTTGAATTTAGATTTGAATTTCTATTTGTAAAAAACATATTTAGGCAAATTTACCTTTTTAACAAAAATGACCACTGTAATAAAAACAATTATTAAAGAAACGTAGATTATAATTCATAATGCATCCAAATCATACATTGTGTGCCCTTCACTCAATAAAATAGCATATTGGTTAATTGTACCTTAATTAAAAGTATAAGGAGAACTTAAACCTAAACAAAATTCAAACCGTAACTAAAACCAACTATTTCATATCCCTAAACTTAACTATTTGAAATTATTTATAGAACAAAATCTAGAAGCGTGTCTAAACTAAATCAACTTTTAATTTAATATATAAATTTAATGATCTAATTCTTTTTGGAGAATTTTATATTAAGTTTTATAATTTAATCTAAGACATTTTATTTTGAATCTCATTGTCTGTTTTATTTCTAAGAAATTCATTAAAAAAATTTTAAATCACAACATTTTGTTTACTTCTATATCTGTTTCACAAATTTAAAATATATAATATTTTAATTGTAACATCATTAGGATAATGAAAGAGGCAACCCATCAGATTTATGTATATGCGGGTTTGATAGCGTAAGAAAAGAAATTACGAGGAACTTCAAAATGACCATCATGGTGGCGGGGACGTCATTTGAAGTAGATTTTTGTGTGATAGATATGCAACTCTTCTAATAATGTCATATTAGGAAGGCCTTGGTTGCACCATCTAAAGCTTTAGCTTCGTCACTCCATCTTAACTTGATTTGTAAGAGAATGAGATAAAAGTTGAAATCGTAAAGATTGACAAAAGGAAAAATCGGTATAAAAAAGGTCGACAAAAGAAAAGAAGGCGACTTAATCATAGAGGAGATTGTTTTTGAGAGTTTCATACAAATTTTATTGTTTCTAATAAAGAAGAAATTTCAAAATATACCATGTTGAAAATAATTTTGACTTAGAAATAACTTGAAATTAAACATTATTTAAAACGAGAAGATGAAACATTTTTGACCGCTGAACCCAATTTTGAAATTAACTTAAATATATAGGACGATCCTTAAATTATTTTAATTGAAGAAAGCTTAAGAAATGTAGAACGTTACAATTTAATTGAACTATTAAAATTAAACAAAAATGTTTTTGCGTGGTCATAGCGGGATATGCTAGGAGTCGATCCTAATGCCATCCCACATCACACGCCTCTTTATCCCGACGCTAGGCCAATTAAGTAAAAGCTTAGCTGAATTAAAACATATATCGTCGGAAAGGTCAGAGAAGAGGTCCATAAACAGTTAGAGGTTGGTTTTATTGAAGCATTTGACTATCAAAAGTTGATCCTAAACGTGGTCCTAATAGCCAAGAAAGACAGGGAGATACGTGTTTGCGTATTATCGAAACCTCAACAAAACGAGTCACAAAGAAATTTTTTCACTCCCACATATCAATGTGGTAGATTGTGTCCTCGTCAATCAATTACTCTTATTCATGGACATATTCTTTAGTTACAATCAAATATTAATGGGCCCAGGAGATAAGGAGAATACTACGTTCATCACAGAGGTTGGGACATTCTGTTATTGGGTTATGCATTTCGGGTTAAATAATATGGGTACTACGTATTATAGGGTCTACCATGATCTTCTACGACATGATCCATAAAGAAGTTGAATATACGTGGATGACATGATCGTTAAGTCCAAAGATCGTGAAAGACACATTCAAAATCTCGAGAAGTTATTACATCATCAGATACCATAGTATCAACTACGCCATAATCCCAAGAAGTGCATGTTCGGGGGTAAATGTAGAGAAGATATTGGGTTTTCTTATTAATCAGAGATGTATCGAGGTGAATCCAAGCAAGATCAAGGATATCATCAATACGTCAGCTCCACGAAACGAGAGACAGATTTAGGGGTTCTTAGATAAGATCCAATACATTAATAAAATTGAGTGACGACTCTTTCAAACCAAAGTTAGTCTAAATTTCATTAAGTCATATTTCGGTTTCTCACCTCATTTTAAAACGAGATAACTTCTGAGAAAGTTATCTTCTCGTCTTGTTTTAAAATGTTCAAGAGGAATGTAAGATACGTGATTTAATAAGATCGACATTTTTTATAGACTCTAGTGTTTAGCCTACCATTTTGGTTCCTCGTCCCACTCGAGATTCGAGAAGAATGTAAGACATGGGTTAAGACTATAAAGTGAAACGTCATTTTCAAAAATTTCGAAATGGACAATTTTTTGATGTTAAAATTACATTTATATCTAGTCTTATGGCATAAGCTAGATATTTTAGACCGGTTAGGGTTTCACAAAATAAACGAATTAAAATAACTGTAAAATATTTCTAAAAATTTTAAGGGTTTTTTTTTGGCGGAAAAACGACTTAGTGTAATTTCATTAAAAATTATCAAAAATGAAAAAAAAAACACGAGTTTAAGAGATCATTCTAAACAAGCCTAGAATGATTTTGAAGTCGTAATATTCTGAATAAAAGCTAAAAAACTAAAAATGTAAATGAATTATCTAATTACAATGCTTTCAATTCTAGTGAGTTCAAAAAACAGTAAATTCCAGTTCCTACAGATATTCTAGTTCTGCTCCGTTCTTGGAATTCTTCTCCACATTCCCGCAAGGCGCTGTAATCCGATACAATATATTTCCATAACTCTTCAACGCTCCTGCGGGTTCTACCATATACCATTGCATTCTGTTCTTGTCAAATGTTTTACACCACTACTCCAAAGCCACACTTGAACACGCTTATTATAAATCTATTTCCCTTGGCTTTGAGTAGTGCCGCTTCTTTGATTTCATTCCATTTGCTTGGGAAACTGATCAACTCCATGCTTTTATAGAATCTGTCCCAATGCTCCGAAGCAATACAGCAGTTCCCGAATATGTGATCTATTGTTTCTTCATTTCCTATACATAGAAGATAGCTCGCGTCTGGGATGCTCATATACTTGCTGATACGATCACGAGTGTTGAGTCTTTCCCCGAAGGAAAGCCATAGGATGAACTGGTGTCGAGGGATAATCTTCGTTGACCATACAAGAGGAGCTCATTCTACTTTCTGTGCTTTTTCCCAAGTTACCTCACATATTTTCTTCGATACCAGCTTCCCATTGTCCTCAGCTTTTCATTCATGAATATTCAGTCTGTCGTGTAGTTGTATGTTACTTATATGATCAAGTATCCTCTGTCCTTCTGGATTTCTTCTCAGGAGTGAGTCTCAATTCCCGTCTTTAATGTCTTTGATTTTCGCTTCTGCACAGTCCCTTCTGATACGGGTATTTTGAAACTCCTCCTTGTGGATGATAGGCTGGTTTTCAAACTAGGGGTTGTGCTAGAATAGAGTGTCTTTCCCTTCCCCTAGTCGGATATCATAAAGATCTGCAATATCGTTTATAAGTTTAAGAATCTTTTTTAGAGACCAGCTCATACCTTCATGAATTTTGCAGGTTCAGATGTTGGTTTCATATTTCATAAACCTCGTATGCACCCATTTGATCCATAGTGACTCCTGATTGCGCTCTAAAACCCACAGATGCTTGAAGGTGAGAGCTTTGTTCCACTCAATACAATTCTTCGGTTTGCAGAGAGCGGTCCATTTGACTTTATTTCCTCCTCTTCCGCTATTTTCCTAGATAAAGTTCCTCATCAACGTGTCGAACTCCTTCATTACTTTCTTCGGAATGACCATCTACTGCGCCTAGTAGCCAACTATGCTCATGACCACAGTTTTGATAAGTTTGATCCTCCCTGCATAAGAAAGTTTTTTCGTTGTCCAGCCAGATATTATGTTTTTTACCTTTTCAAGCAGCGGCTTACAGTGTGAGATCTTGATCTGCTTAGCGGTTAACGAAATTCCTAAGTACCTTACGGGAAAGCTACCTTCCATGATGCCCATGATGTTGAAGATGTCCTAGTTTATTTCATCCTTCACACCTCCATAAAATGCCACACTTTTTTCTTTCATTAATAGTTAAACCTGTAACCTCAGAAAAGAACGTTAGTGCAGCCCTAATAGTTTTAATGGAATCAATGTCTGTGTGCGCTAGAATGAACAAATCATCAGCAAAGCATAAAAGGGTTACCTCCTCTACCTCACAGAATGGGTGAAAGATGTATGAATGATTCTTTCGGAACATCGTGAAGATGCTTTCAAAGATCGCCATGATAGCTACAAAAAGGTAAGAAGAGAGGGGGTCCCCTTGCTTTACCCTGTTTCCCCCCTTAAATAGCCTCTGTAGAATCCATTGACGCTAACAACAAAGCAGGATGATGGAACATACTACATAATTCAATCAATAAAAATCATAGGAAAAGCAGAAACACCCAGAAAGTCTCGAATGACTTTCCATCTAACAGAGTCGAAAGCTTTTTGATATCTATTTTGAAAGCCACTCTCTGGGATATTTTCTTTTTCCTGTAGACTTTTAAAAGGATTTGCATGAGAAGAATATTATGACAGATTGTCCTACTAGGGATGAATGCAGATTGGTTAAGATTTATAATTTTTTCTATGACATTTTTAAATCGTTTAAAAATTATTTTTGAAATTATTTTTGAAATTATTTTATAAATCACATTGTAGTAGGAAATTGGTCTGAAATCTTGTACTTTCTCGGGTACCGTAGTTTTGGGGATCAAGGTTAGGACCGCTGCATTTCATTGCTTTAACATCTTCCTATTCTTGAAAAACTCTAGAACCCCATCAGTAACGTCTTTACCTACAACCGACCAATTGTCTTTGAAGAACTGTGCATTAAACCCATTAGGACTTGGGCTTTTATTCCTATCAATACTAAACGGAGCTTCTTTAACCTCAACCCTGGTGACCACCCTTATCAGCTCGCGACTATCTTCTGCAGAGATTTTCCTATCAATAATCTGATACAAAGTATTCAGGTGACTTTGATGTTGTTTTCTTGTACCCATAAGCTGCTTATAGAAATCGATAGTCAAATCTTGTACACCCTTTTGACCTTGAACATATTCACCATCACCATTCTTCAGCATGTATACATTTTTTCTCATGTTTCTAGCCTTGCATTTTCTGTAGAAGAAAGTTGTGTTTTTGTCACCCAACGAGAGCCATCTATGTCTTGATTTCTGTCTAACAAAATTCTCTTCAAGATGACTCAGCTTTCTGAAGTTTTCAAGCGTATTCCTTACTGTTTCATTGAGTTGGACATCACTATCATCCTTAATAACTTTTTCTGAACTTCTTTCAGTTCTTCTCTAGCAGCCAGAACTCTATTTGAGATATTGTTGAACTTATTCTTGTCAAAGTTTTGAAGAAGATTCTTCAGGAGCTTAAGCTTCTCAGAAACCCTGTATATGTTGGATCTCCTGACATCTGTAGATCATACGCTTTCGAGAATACCCTTGAACCATAAATTGAAATTTCTAAAGGGCCTTTTGAACCTTTCTTCCTTTTCCCAGAACAATTTAATCGGGCAGTGATCAGATATACCCGGATTCAGAACGTGAAATTGACTTCTCGGAAATTGGTTAATCTAGTTCTCATTTACAAGACATATGTCAACTCTACTTCTTCTAATTTG